>NW_020449930.1:0-146844 GCF_003343035.1 Apteryx rowi
GATGCAATCCTGTGCAATGTGCTCTAGGTGACCCTGCTTGAGCAGGGGAGTTGGACTAGATGATCTCCAGAGGTCCCTTCCAACCTCAGCGATTCTGTGATTCTGTGATTCTGTGAAACAATACAACCAGTGAAGAATGGAGTAGGGAGTTAAGGAGAACTTATCTGGATCAGAATATGAATCTTTAGTCCTAGATTCCATTCTGGATATTTTAAAGCAGTATTGCTTAGTTTTCTCTATGATGAACAGTGGTATTTCTATGATACAATGCAAAATTAGTTTATTGTTATCTGCACCCAAAAGTTGCTTTGTGTTTAGCAGAAACAAATTTTTTTTGTCTGAGAAAGAACAAACATTTGTTATTCTTGATAATTACAAAGTAGGAACATTAAGAATTTGAGAGATTTAAAATCTACCATGAAAGAGAGTAACAAGAGAAATAAAATAGTCAGCATTTCCTTGCAGAAATTAAACTGTTCATGCAGTATGATCCATCTGGGGTATTTTAAAATATCATCTGGTCTTCCAAGTCAAGTCACAACTGACTTCTATCAATAGCAAGAAGGTAATACWAACTAATTACTGTAAGGTGAAGGCAAACTAGATTGGGTTACTTTTTTCTTTTAAATAAGTACTAGTTATTTTAATTATTAATTCTATGATCTCTTTATTTCAAGCCTGTTGTTATATAGTGCTGCATCATACTATAGCCTACATTCTGTTTATTTTTGACAGACTAATGCCAAGTAAAACAACTACTGAAAAGTAAAAACAGATGGATTTTCCATTAAAACAGATGATAGATCCTATTGTTTACTGTAATGGCAAACAGTGAGAATGAATTAAGTACTAATGAGTATATAAGTGAACATAGTATGCAATAAAGGACATAGCAATCTATATTAATGTATTTTTTAGAAAATTATGTAGTAGTAAGTTCCATAATCTCATAAAGAAAAATTAAATGCGTCATAAGACTGATATTTTTGAAAGATTCTTTTTCAGTTTTTGACTTCTAACAGACTTTTACATAATATGTTGGTGACTTTTTACATGCTTGATAGGGCATGTATTTAATATGTAGAGTATTAAGGTACTTAGTAGAGTAGAACTTATTATTTAAAAAAAAAGAAAAAAGCAATGTTAAAATAGCTAAGATCATTCCTACTTAGTGGTCAGCTCAAAACTAAAATGCAGGAAAACCATATATTAAATGGATAACCATGCATACCCTAACCCTTGCATGTTTTTCTGTCTTTCCTTTTAAGCAGATCAGCTGATTTCAACCTTTAAAACGAGGAGACATATGAATTTGAGTATTCTGTTTCTGGGATGCCTGAATTCTTGGTCACTTCTTTCAAAATTTATATAGTTAGGTAATCAATTTCCTTTTGGAATTTCAATTACCTTTTTCATTATTGGATTTGTGACTTCTAATGCTTCTAATGTATTGGTGCATTTTTGTATGATTTATACAGCAGTCACTTCTGTTTGTTTGACAGGGGAAGGACTGATAAGTGTTTTCACTTGTCATTCACAGACGATCAGGAATGATGTTTTTAATCAAGGTTGAAAACTGTGGTGAAATATGTACACATTAGTAAGTCTGGGACCCAGCCCACACAATTGCTGAGGAGTAGCAATGGGAGTAAGGTACACCTATGGAAACATTTCTGTACTCTCAGTGAAATTTCTGAAGTATGGGTTGGTTTCCCAGTGAAATATGGGCTGGTTTCACTGAATCACAGAATGGCTGATGCTGGAAGGGACCTCTGGAGATCCAACCCTCTGCACAAAGCAGAGTCAGCTGCAGCAGGTTGCTCCAAAGATGGAGACTCCACAACCTGCCTGGCCAACCTGCTGCAGTGTTTGATCACCCTCACAATAAAGAAACCTTCTTTTTTTTAAATGAAATTCCCTGCATTTCAGTTTGTGTCCCATGCCTCTTGTCCTTTCATGGGGCATCACTGAGAAGAGTCTGGCTCTGTCCTTTTTACTCCCTCACATATATTTATGGAGGCCCCCTGATCTTTCTCTTTTCCAGACTAAACAATCTCAGCTCTCTCAGCCTCTGCTTGTATGACAGATGCTCCAATCCCTTAATCATCTTCATGGCCCTTCTCTCGGCTTGCTCCAGTAAGTCCGTGTCTTTCTTGTCCTGAGCCCAGAACTGAACACAGCCCTCCAGATGTCATCTTATCAGTGATGCGTAGAGGGGAAGAATCACCTCTCTCTATTGTTGGTGACCCTCCCCCTAATGCACCCAGGATGCTGTTGGCCTTCTTTTCTGCAAGGACACATTGGTGACTTGTGTTCCACTTGCTGTCCACCAGGGCCGCCAGGGCCTTTTCTGCAAAGCTGCTTTGCAGCCAATTGGTCCCCAGTGTGTGATGGTGCATGACAGTATTTGTCCCAGTTGGTCCCATCATCCAGGTCATTAATGAAGATGTTAAACAGTCTTGGCCCCAGTGTTGACCCCTGGGGGGCACCACTAGTGACTGGTACCCAGCTGGACTTCGTGCTGCTGATCACCATCCTCTGACAGTACAGCCAGTTTTCAGTCCACCTCACTGTCCATTTAATTAGCCCATACTTCATCAGTTTATCTATGAGCATGTTATGCAAGACAGTGCCAACAGCCTTCCTAAAGTTAAGATAAACAACATCCACAGCTCTTCCTTCATCCACTAAGCCAGACATCTCGTCATAGAAGGCTATCAGGTTGGTTATATGTGGTTTCCCCTTTGTATTTCCATGCTGACTACTCCCAATCGCTTCCTTGTACTTCATATGTTTTAAAATGGCTTCCAGGAGGATTTACTCCATCACCTTTCCAGGGATTGAGCTGAGGCTGACCAGCCTGTATCTCCCCAGATCCTCTCCTTGAAGATAGGAGTAACATTTGTTTTCTTCTGGTTGTCAGGAACTTCCCATGATCTCCATGACCTTTCAAATGGGACCTTTCAATCTTCTTTTCAGAGATATTTGAGAGTGGCTTTGCAGTAACATTTACCAGCTCTCTCAGCATTCGTGTGTGCATCCCATCAGGGCCCATGGACTTGCATATGTCCAGTTTGTTTAAATGTTCCCTAACCAGATCCTCCTCCACCAAAGGTACGTCTTCCTTGCTTCCTTCCCTGCTGGTCTCAGGGTCCTGGGATTCCTGAAGGCTGGTCTTACCAGTAAAGATTGAGGTGAAAAAGGCATTGACTACCTTGGTCTTCTCCATGTCCTTTGTCACCAGGTCCCCTGCCCCATTCAGCAGTGGGCCCACATCTTCTCTAGCCTTTCTTTTGCTGCTTAAGTACTTGTAGTAACCCTTCTTGTTGTCATTTCCCTTGCCAGAATCAATTCGAGATGGGCTTTTCTAGCCACTTCCTCCTGCATGTTTGGACAGTGTCTCTATATTCTTCCTGGGTCACCTATCCCTGCTTCCACCTCTTTTATGCTTCCTTTTTATGTTTCAGTTTTTTCAGGAGCTCCTTGTTTATTTATTCAGGCCTCCTGCTGCCTTTGCTTGATTTTCTGCTTGTTGGGATGGACCATTCTGGAGCATGGAGGAGATGATCCTTGAAAATCAACCAATGCTCCTAGACCCCTCTTCTGTCCAGGACTGTATCCCATGAGATTCTTCCAAGCAGGTCCCCGAAGAGGCTAAAGTCAGCTCTCCTGAACTCCAGGGTTGTGATCCTGCCTTTTGCTTTTTCCCCTCCTCTCAGGATCCTGAATTCCACCATCCCATAGTCACTGCAGCCAAGGCTGCCCCCATCTTCACAGCCCCGACCAGATTTTCTTTGTTTGTAAGTACAAGATCCAGCACAGCATCTCCCCTCATTGTTTCCTTGATCACCTGTGTTAGGAAGTTGTCATCAATACTACCACAAACTCCATCAATACTAAGCCTCCCGAATTGCTTGTCCCCTGCTGTGTTGCCCTTCCAGCAGTTACCGGAGTGGTTCAAGTCCCCCGTGAGGAGCAGGGCCTGCAAACGTGGGGCTGCTTCTAGCTCTTTGAAGAAGGCCTCGCCAACTTCTTCTTCCTGATCAGGCAGTCTATAGCAGACACCCACCACGACATTGCCCATGTTGGTCTGCCCCCTAAGACTGACCCATAAGCTTTCAGCTGGCTCATCACCTGTCCCTAGGCAGAGCTCCATACGTTCCCACTGCGCTGTCACATAAAGAGCAAATCCCCCTCCTTGCTTTTCTGAAGAACGCATACACTTGCTGAACTGTGTTACAATGTATGTTGCTAATCCCACCTATGTGTGTTCCCCTAAAAACAAAGAGGTAGGATATTTTGAGACCTGTTTCTCAGGGGAGATTTGTGCACCACCCAGGAGTGCTAGCTGTCATATTGCCAGTATAGATACTGTACTGTTTCAGAAAAGATGAGCACCCACAGCCTTTTCTGAAGTTCAAGATATGAAATCAAAGCTATGGGACACTGAAGTACTACTGAAGTTCAAATCTCAGCTTTATGGCAATCAGTGGCAAAACTTTCCTTATCTTCAAAAAGAGAAGGTATTACCTAAGGCATTTCTGTAAATTTGTTTCAGTGGAAACTTGGGTGCTTGGTGTTTTTGGTAGCAAGCCATTTATTTGTGTATCCAAATAAAGACATATAAACTTGTCTTTTGGTATCTATTAAAAATATTGGCCATGTATAGGCTATGCAATTATAAAATGAATGTTAGTATATATAAACTTACATCCCCTAACATACTATTGTTTAATTTTTAAAAATAAAAGAATTAATTTGGAAAAAGTGGATTTTACATTAATAAATAAGCTTTAAGATTTTCAAGATTTAATGAAACAATATACTTTGAATGATGCATTCTCAAAGCATACAGTAAAATATTCTGTTGTAATATACTTTCTGTGCATTGTTTTTGACATATGAAAGCTGGTATTGCAAGGAAAATAAATCTTTGCAGAAATTGTCACTAAAAATACAGAAGAATGAAACTTTAAAAAAAATACAAAAGAATGAAACTTTAAAAAAAATCTCTTGAATAAATGTTATTGCTTGAAAAAGACGTTATTGCTTTTTCTTCCTTCTAAGAAGAGTCACTAAATGAAGTGGCTATTATTTCTAGACAAAATAGTGCTAAAGGTCTGATAAAAAGAAAAGGACAGTCAAAGGGGGACTGTTGTTTTGTAAAAGCAGTGAAAAAACTGTCACAGTAGTGAGATGTCTTCTAGGTCCATGACCCTAGCTACCACATTATTATGTGGCACTGCACACAAAATTACATAAAGAACTTCATTGATGCTGAAAAGTGAAGTACTGAGAAAATTGGTGGTACAACTTTAGTTCAGTCTCATTCTATATATTTTGCATGAAGGTCAAATCCTGTGTTCACATGCTGTTTTTTCCTCAAGAGCTCTTTCCTCATTCATGACATATTATTCTGTTAACATTAACATTAATTAACATTAACACTAATTAACATTGTTAACATTAAGGCAGAGCTATTTTCTGTAGAATCCTTGTCTTCTTTCTTTTATCTTTTGTCTTTCCCATATACGAACAAAACAAAGTACCGCAGGTAAAGAATTGTTAGGCTAATGTACTTGGTCAGCCTATCGGAATATCAGATGCATAGCTGCTTATGTTTCTGCTTCTGACAGAATTCATATATGTGCAAGAGAAGTTTCTTGTCTCTATGCTTTCCTCATTTTGACATTTTTTGTGACATTCAAAAGTGGTGAGCACCTTCAGCCGCAACTGGTATCAGTGTGAGTTGCTGTTTGTATAGTACTCTGTATTGTAAAGAACTCTTAAAATATGTGAAAATCTCAAGCAGAACACCCAGAATAAGTGTATGTTTTTGAACTTAATCTCTTTCTAAAGCAGATCCCATTCCATAATATAAGGATGAAGTCTCCCTCCACTTTTCCCCCTACCCCTCCCTTCATCTTGTTAAGGCTGAGGAAGCACTTAGGGAAGCCTACGTGGGAATTCAAAATTCTTCCTTCAGACTCTCATTTTAATAATGTACAGAAGATACAGCCAGGAACTACAAACTTAGGAAAAAAACAAAATATTAATAACTGTTTAGTGAGTGAGCACTCTTCTTTCTGGGCACTGACCATTGGGCTCACCAAGAAAAGGCTGTGAGAGTATTTTCACACTGAAGAATCTTAGCTTTGCTCTAAATGGCTAAGTTGTTTTGGAATATCTGGGGGAGTAGAGAGAAGCTCTAACCAGTAACTCAAAATGGAAAATGCCAGCCCAAAAATTAAGTTTGATAAGGTTACAAGCAAGCAATTTGAAAGTCATCTCATAGGAAGTGATGTTAGCCATCTTAATAACAGCTGTTGTTACCAACCTAACCCTAAGCGTAGTTAGAGACCTTTGCAATATCAACATAAGAGTGAAATGAATGGACTGTCAGGCATCAACAACACTCTCTTAATTATTTTTGTCTCTTTAGGGAGAGCAAGGTCCTGTAGGTCTTTATGGTGCTCCAGGACTCCCTGGCACTGGAAGCCCTGGACCTAAGTTAATTGCCAGTAGCATGTTTCTATCTGAGTGCTATCTTTATGAAGTAATATTTTAATGAACCTTCTCATTTTCTACTGCATCAAATTCAAATTCTTAACATTTAAAGTTAAAAATGATACAACTCCTGTGTTTTTGAATTTGCACAGGATGGCATCCTGAGCTTAATTATGATCCCAGCTATTGACTTCTAATGAGTTGTAGATTCAAAAGGGAGAGGTTTCATTTTTCAAAGTCACTTAGAAATCAGTTTTTTCAGGTGCTTTTAAAAAATTACAGTCTCCACCTCCTCTACAGAAAGAATACCCATTTCAAACAGTAACAGCTCTTTAATGTTCATTTTGTTAAGGGTGAAAGAGGCCAAGAGGGAAGAATTAGGCCTCCAGGACCTGTTGGAATTGGTGAGCCAGGAATGCCTGTAAGTCTTTCACAAAGATCTGAACAGACATAAAGAAGTGAAAATAATGCAGAATGTTTTGGTTACATTGACTGCCCCTCTCTGCAGCAAGTGCTAGGCCAGTAAAAATATGCCTGTACGTACCAGTTACTGTGGTACTAACAACCATATGTGGGGTGGCTGAAAGAGAAGGCTGTGCTATTTCCAAGCAATCTGAAAAAAAAAAAGATTTCCCTGGTCCTAAGAGATCTGGATTTCAGAACCTGCTTTTCTGCTAGACAGAGAGCTGTGCACTTTTATCCATTCTCATATTCTTGCTGTTAACTCTCTTTAGACTGATCTGAAATAAAAATTAAAATCCCAAGTAGTAATTAGGCCATTTCAAATTCTTTGTGTATATCTTATTATTTCAAATACTGATAGTTTGCCTGGAAATACTTAAATGTCACGTATTTTTAATGTTCCTTTGGCACTATTAGAGTAAGGATCTTAGCTCCTTATTTTCACTGCCTCTCATATTTCTTCCTTTTCTCAGAAAACAAAGGAAACACATAGTCTTTGGCTTCCCTATTAAATATTTTCCTACTTTCTCTTTTGAATTACAGTAAATCATTTTTAGTGGTCTTTCCAATCTTTTTATAGCTTTGCAAAATTTTAAAAGAAAGCGTATGATAAACCATTATTCTTGCATCCTTCCAATAATCTCCCTGTGTTCAGTGCCTTTAGTTTGCAGGCTTGTGGATGGACTGTTTTTTTCCATCATTTTTGTTAATGTTTGTTGGTCTTTTTTTTTGTTGCTAAACATATTGGAGAAGGTGTATTATCCAAGAAGTTACATTTCAGGTGTTATATGTCATAAGAATTACTAATTTAAGTCACAAATGTGGTTGGATGGTACAACAATTAGTTGGCTTGGATTTCATTCTGACATTCCATTTTTTAAGTGTTTTTCCTCATGAAAAACAGCACATTTTTCCATAATGATGATTATTCTTAGGAGCTCGGCATTGGCTTTGATAAATAAAGTAGGCAGAAATTTATGGAAAAATCAAGAGTAATTCAAATAGAGTAATATATCATATATCAAAGGCAAAATTGGCAGTCTTTATTTTCATGCTTATCTATTTCATTTTTCATCATTCCACTTTCTCCACTTTCATGTCTGTTTCCAATAATCACCTATTGATTCCTTGTATAACAAAGATGAGCTTCAGTATGTGTGTTCCTAACATATTTCCATAGGAATGTATGGGCCATGAATTTAGTTAATGCTTGCAATAATCACATTATCTTTATTGGATTTTAAGAGGAAATTCTTTAGGTATGAGGGAATTAGCAAAATAAATATCTGACATCTTACTCGTTTCTTGAGTCCTAATGATAGTGCAAATACACTAACATATGCAAAGACTACGGAAGAGATGTTTCCTGTGTCTCTGGCACAAGAGAGATTCAGTGAAATCTGAAAAATTCAAAGAAAACTTGTATTTTGAACCAGTAAATGATATTAGATCTCATGACAGATACAAAGCAGGTTTAATGGAAACACAAGAGCTATTCTATGTTTAAGAATGGAAAAGAATTTCACCTTCTCAGAGATCACTCTGTTGTGATTACTAGAACATATGATCTGTTGGGACACACGCATTTTATAACTGATCCTTCTGCCATACTCAGAAATAATATTTCCTTGGTGATCTCAAAATACTAGAATAGTATTTAGTTGGTAATACTGTGAATTTCTCAAAAGCTTCTGAGCTTTGGAACTCTTGACTCGTTCTTGTTCTCCATGCTGTGATTTCCACTTCTAGGTTTCCTGTAGCTATCTCTACAATTGTCCCTATTTCCAGTTCTTATTTTCCATCTTTATTTATAAATAATGCAGAGTATTTGTTTAGTTTTCAGGTTATATCTAGATAATCCTCAATTTCTTCATCTCCATTGCACAATAGCTGCTTTTTTCTTTCCCTGTTCCTTGTATTTTATATGGCTAAATAAACTTAGATGTAAAAAAGTTTCCATTAGTTCGGCTTGACTTCTGGCAAGTCTCACATTAATCATATGTTTTCTGGCCTCGTAGACAATGCAGTCCTTTTTATATCCATTGTAAGATCTCTTTAATTATGATATGTATGTGAGATATTCTTTCATTCAGTTATGTCTGGAACTATTTTCAGCAATTTTTCCTCATAGCTGAGGTATAAATTTTGATTTTTTTTTTTGTAATTTTGATTGGAAAATATTCCAAGTGTGCTCTGTGTACCAGTCTATGAGTTCTTCTCTCTAAGAATTTCTAACCAAACAGTGAATTTAAGTACAGTGGAAGCTCCATTTAAAGCTTATTTTCTTCTTTAAAGATCTTTTAAAATTCATAAGGGATCAAGGTATACCAAGGATAGTACATAATTTTTTTGATATATTAAATGGAAACATATTTTTGCCTGTGACTTTGCCATACTTTTCTATATGTGATTCCTGGAAAGCCTGTTTTTCTTTTAGTTTGTGTCTGTCTCTGAGTTTTATTATATTTGTGTAATGCCTGGCCAAGGGGGACCCAAACTAGCCAAATCCTTTCAGGAATACTGGAACAGAACACCTGAAGACACTACTGGAGTTTTGCATATTACAATCACTGACATTTTAAAGACATGGCAACTTCTAAACAAATTATGTAAGTCTGCTGCTGTTCTTCCCTTTACAGAGAGAGAAAAAATGTGTCACACTGAGTCATTCACACTGTCTCAGTATTGGATTATTTATTATTGGATTATTTAAATTTACAGGCTTTATGGAGCCTAGCAGATGTGCTGTTACAGTCCTCAATGCGGTAATGCATACCAGATAGTACTGGATTGTCTGATTTCACGTAAGAAAAAGCATTAATTACATATGGAGTTTGAAGCTGGGGTTTTGTTTGTTTTCTAATCATTATGGACTTCCTGGGCCTGTTGGTGATAAAGGTGAAAAAGGGTCATCAGGAGAAGGGGTTCCAGATGCAAAGGTAATTGCACTGTAGTTTTTTTTTAGCTTATATTTCTAAGGAAGGAGGAGAGTCATGCAACTGCCTGCCTAGCTGTTTGTCTCACAATGTAATTCTTAGACTTGGGGTTAATTTCAGTGAAATTTGAAAGGAGAAGTCTCAAAGATACTTATGTTTATACAAGTTTTTTGAAAATTAGTGAGTGGGAAACAGAGATACCAAATTACTACCCTTAATAAAGAAAAGGCAGACAGGGAAAATATTGGCTTTATTTGTCCTGTTTGGTAGTTACCAGATGGCCGCTTTGTCCATGAATATTGACCATCCAGCTAGTACGTGTCTGACTCTTAATTAGTAAGAACATATGTTGCCTTTTGCTCAGTGGAGATGATATTATAGACATCACTGCTTATTCATGTGAGAGGGGAGAGGAGATAGATCACCATAAATGGTGGTGATGGTGGGGAATTACACAGAGGCACAAATCATTAGGTTTCTTTAACTCAGCTGTTCAAAGAACAGTTTGTTTGTTGAGTACCCTAGAAGGGTTTAATGTAGAGATTCAACAGCTGTGGCAAAAATGACACTAATAATTCACAAGACACTTCAGAATGTTACTTCCAGTTCAGAGCCCAGAGTTATTACTGCTGTTGGTGAAAGTTGCTGTCACTATTTCTGATGCACATGATACTCATATCAGCACTGTAGCCTGTGGTGATGATACTCAGCAAAAAACAGTTTGGAAAGTCCTAACCTACCTATTAGGAACACAAGGCTTGTTTCATTGGTGCTGAAAAATGCTCAGCAGGTTTGATCTGTTGGATCATTTAGCTGCCTCTGAGTTTCCCCTTAAGTTTAAATGTTCAGTGAAAATGTTGTACCCTTTCCAGAACAAAGTAATGACTTTGAGACTCTTTTGGTATGGAATACTGAGTTTAATAAGACCTCCTGTTCTTGTAGCAATACAGCCGTTGCTTAGTATAGTATATAGCTAGACTGTAATAATCAAAATCTGTTTTGATTATTAAACTCATAAATTAAACATATATAAACCCCATATAATAAGCCCATAAATTGAAATATTGATATATAAACCCATATATTGATATATAAGCCCTTATATTGAAATATTTCTTTGTGAATAGTTACTTCAATTAGGCATATCATCCATCTCTTAAAATATATGTATATGCTCTTAAATTTTTAATAAAACATATCAGCAAAGATTAGTGTTGAGTCAGCTGGAATTTCATATGCTCCCTTTTTCTTCTAAAATATCACAGAAATATCCGGCTGAGGTTTTCTAATGATTCCAAAATACCTTTAACCCTTCAAGTGCTAACGAAAGAAAGAAAATCGGGGGAAGGGTTTCTAGCAACCTTGTCTTACATCTGCATGCTCTAAATTGCTTTATTCAACATATTCTGCAAAAGAATTCTTCAGTTCCTGTAGCATTGTGCCGTATGTTGTTTCATTGCTCCCCCAACACATTTCTCAGTCTATGTAAACTAAAAGTCATTTTAAAAATATGTCAAGTTATATGGCTTCAGCAGTGTAAATGAAGATATTATAGGTACAAATTGCAAAGCTACTTTCCCAAAGTTTTAACAATTCAGCTGAGAATTTATCTTGCTTGTTTGCACAAGATCATATTTTCATTCACTGTATATGCTGTGATTATCATTTTTACTGTATTACTAGTACTATAAACTGATACTATAATCATAATATTGATATTAATTCCTCCTGTCTCAAAACAGGTTTCATTTAATTTCCGTGCTTTCTTTCTCTTCTAGAATGCAAACACTACAGACAACTGTAGAATGCTCAGTTGACATCCAGTCTTTCTAAGATTTTTTTCCCTATCTTATTCTTTAACTATGTCTCTGCAAATTTATGAAGTGGGACAACATGCACTAGTGACCTGACATAGAATTTTAATCAGCATACTTTATATTTACAGATGTTCTGATTTTTGGAGAGCAGGATCGCCACATTCTCTGTAATAATCAAAACCTTCATTAAAAAAAGAAATTTATTTTGAATTTTAGTATACCTTCCAGGTATACTCTGATGTTCCTGGAGAACAGATTCTCTACTGGAATTGGCATTCCTCTTCTTTAGAGTTCTTCTCCAGCTGAGCTTCCTGACAGGCCTTGGGGGATCTGCTGCCATTCTGTAACATTACATCATACTACTTTCATATCAGGGCAGTGCCTGAAGTAATCCCCAAGCACAGGCTGCATTTCTGGACCACCTTCACCCCCAGCCAGTCAGGCCCGCCTGACGCCTGGCTTTCCTCCTGCAYGCTCTGTTGCAGAGGCCACCAAGGCGATGCCAGTATGAGGGCCTGCAAGCCAGGGAGTTGCATCGCTTGCCTCCCTGCAGAGCACATTTCTTGGGCCTCCTCTGCCTGAGCCTCCCTGGGAAACAGCACCTGCTCCCAGCACCATGTGGAGGCGCCATGGCAGGGCTTCCCCACAAACCTCCCTCCTGCTCCCACTGCCCTGAGGGCTCAAGTACAGCCCACTTCCAGTCTCAGGCCGAACGCCTGCCCTGGAGAGGGATTGTGTGTCTGTCTTATGGTGCTCAGTGGCAGTGGCAGGTCCTGCCAGTCCCAGGCCAGCTGTGGGGCCTTGTCGGACCATCCTGCCCTGCAGGCAGACGTGGTGGTGCTGCAGGAGAAAAAGGTGGCTGGAGGCTGCGGAGGTAGGGGAACGACAGGTCTGTGAGAGGAACAAGGAGAGATGGAAGGGAAGGTGCTATAAAGCCGGCCTCAGCTTGAGGCACCCAGAAGGTCTGCTCGACTCCATGGGTCAGCTCCTTGGCAAGGGTGACAAGTGCTACCCTCTGTCCCTCCCAGTCAACTTAAATGGATCTGTTCTGTGTAGCACAAATTCTTTTCCACATGCTGCAGCATAAGTACAGCATGCCGCACTTGCTGTGGTATGGATGATGCTGTAAGAGTTTTGTGGTTGTGAAGTGCCATCCTGCACTCTTTGATTCCACTTCCTGTCATTGTCATTGCTTGACTCTGGGCTCCAGGCCTTTGTCTTGACCCACCTTCTGAATGGCTGTATATTCATTCTTACAGATTTCAATAATCATGACAATAAATAACCCTTCAAAGCTGATGAACTGCCTTCAAAATAAACCTGGTGAAATAGATACTTGTGAAGAAAAATGGTCTGATTTTAGTGACAGTATTTGCATGTTTGTACTTCAACTACAGTTACAGTTAGTGCCTATTCTGTATTCCCTAGTCTCCTTTCTTGCTTGACTGTAGAATATCAGCCCTCATTTAAATTTTGTCATGCTTCTGGGTTGTTTTAGTGAGCCTTGAAGGTAAATTTTGTCAAGGGTCGATTGCTTTTATTGTTACTATGTTGGAGAGTTCCCACAATTTAAGGCCCCTGGGAGACCTTGTCCGGCCAGATCTGTAGTGATGCTGCACATACTGGATATTTAGTGCTGCTTCTGCTTCTGTCTTCAGCAGGGCAATGTTAACTCTGTCAGTACAGCCACTGACTTACCCTTCATTCAGTCTCTCAGTTCATTTCAGAACACCACTGAACTACCACTAAAGCCAAACCTGTTCATAGAGTGCCTGTTACCAAATTTCCTCATCCTAGTAAACCTGTTTCCCAAATAATTTTGGAGCTCCTTTATGGGATGGCAAAGGATGGATGACCCTGTTGTCTGAGAACTGCATTCCCAGCAATGAGAATCTAACAGTAAAGCAAAGTATCTGGAGTTTGTAACAACAATATGAACATGGTTTTCAAAATGACAGCTACAAGACACAGCTATTCTTGTGTCTAAAGATCCATTTTTTTACTGAATTTGAATTAGCAATCCAGATTAGAAATACTTATAGATTGAAAATAAAATTGCAGAAAAGTGCGCTTACATTCTAGAGAAGTGAGAAATGGGCAGAAGCATGTCTTTTTTTCTCCCCCTTTGACTAATATTTTTCATTGTGAATGTTCAGACCTGCCATCTTGATGTTTGTAGGGGAGTGTACCTGCTGTGTAGAGATGTGAAGGTTATTGAATTAAGTAATAAAGAGTTTATTAGGACTTAGTGTTCTGTGATTTGCCTGTAAATATGTTTGTCTCTTTAGAGTATTCATTGTTATGGTAGCTTGATGACAGAGTAGCTGCTTTGCCCCGTAGAATGTTTTTGATAGTGCTCTGTAACAGTCTAAGAATTGTTGTGGTGTTACAATTTCTGTATATCAATTTTAAAGTAATAAAAAAATCTCCCATTGGACTTGTGCACTTGTTATGACTTACTTAGAACAGCACCCTATTTCTCCAGCTGGTGCATTCTTCTGCCTAAAAAGATTTGTGTGATTTTATTATTAGGATGTTATAAGTTGTGATATACATGTTTCTATTGGAAAGTCTTACATCCTGGAATATCTGTGTTTCTTACTGTAAGGAATGTAAGGAATGTAAGGAATGTATCCATTCCAGAAAGCGTCAGTTCAGTAACTTCCCAGCTTATGTGTTACTGCAGTCAAAAAAGTGAACAAGCTATGAAGTCTATGGACAGGAGAAAAATGAGATATAAAAATAGTACTATTAAATACATCAAATATAGCATAGTCTAGAGAACTAGGGTTTTAATCAGCCCATCTAGGGAACTTTAATATTAAAAGCAGGCACCTACAGATTTTAGGCTTATTTCTGAAGAGGTGGAGGCAAAGGTGATGCAGTTGAGAGTTTTGTCAGAACCAGCTTGTTGGTGAATTCTGTGTTTATTGCTTGTGCAATTAGATTTTAAGATTTTCAGTGTAAATGTACATTTTGCATGCTTGAATTATGTGTGTTATAATATCCTGCACTTTCACATTGATTTTCAGGCTACTTAGCATCTCTACCATCCTCTCCATTTGCTCGGTGACCAAATTTAATTAACTTTCTTTTCAGTTAAACCAAAAACTGTGTGAGCAAATACATACAGTTTAGTGAATTATGCCTAAAACAACAACAAAAAAGAGCAAATGACATGAAAAGCTTGGCTTGCACTTATTCGGTTAATAGACTTTCAATTTAATGACATACAGTCTAAGTCCACAAGATGGAGCCCCAGTCTCTTTGGAGAGAAGACAAAATGAAAGGTATTCTTACAGCAGGAATATTTACTCATCATCAAAATACATTTCTGCAATTCAACATTAATTATGTGATATAATCAGGCTCTCTAGTTTGGGCTAAAATGGAATTTGGTGGCTAAGGAAGCTAACCCTTACAAACTGAGCAGCCTGGCACAAAAACAGTGGCCAAAGCCCATCCAGGGCTGATACAGGTGAGGCAGACTGTGGGAATGCAACTGGACAGATGAATCTTGCTTAGCCAGTGTGCTCATGTTCACATTGCTTATAGATGAATTATAAACTCTCTTATTTTATCTGTCTTTCAGGAAGACCTATGTTTTTGATCTGGAGAAGAGGAGCTGTTTCTTCAGGGGAAGGCTGTTAGATGGGTTGTTTGCTTTTTGTGTATGTGTGTGTGTGTTTAAATAAAGCACTTAAATCATGCTTTCCACAAACTAAAATATTTGAATATTAATAGGTTAGAAAAAAGTTTAGGAACAGCTGAAGACAAGATTCAGGGTTCATGGTCCCTCTGCAATGAAGCACAGGGTACTCAGCAGTTCTCTTTGCCTTCCACAGAGGTTGAACAGAAGGGATATTTGATTTCAGACCATGTTGGCGTGATATGTATGTGTGGGTGTGCGACTTAAGCCTGAAGAAGAAATTAACTGTTTTGTCAGTACAATTGCTGCTTCAATGTAGGCCTTTGGATCTTTTTAAGTAACTCTATTGCAGTTTGAGGAACTGCACAATGCTTCACTGAACCTCCTGATTCAGCCTTTAGTCCCTGCATATGTTTCCTCTGCTGTTAGTTTTGTGTCCCATACTCAGAAATCATGGGCATCTCAGAGTATCTACTCACTTCTTTTCCTGTTTTATCAAACTTTGTCTTACAGCTTCCCCTCACTTGAGCATTAAGCATATTTTCAACCAGAGCCGTTGATACATGAGACAGATGTTGTTTAATCTAAGAGCTTAGCAGACACAAAAAGATAAATGTTACAACACTTACCATAACACATTTATTATTGGCAAGATATATTGCTCACGGGATGCAAAGATCCAGAGAAGGTAGCTTGAGCTCACCAGCACCGAGGCTTTCAGCCTTCTCATACTAACGATACCACTGGAACTTGTTGTAGAGAGTCAGGTTTAGGTGTCAGACCAGAGGAAAAGAAATATCTTTACCATCCTCTCCATTTGCTCTGTGACCAAACTCAGTTAACTGTCTCCAGCCAATATCATAAAATCTCTAATTAGTGTCTAAGAACAGCATCCAATTGCTGTGTGTGTTTCCAAAGCATATGTTCTATGTTTGCAGTTAACTGTTTAATTCCCACATACACAGAATGGGCAATATTTAGATTGCTTATGGAGTCTTGAATGTCTGTGTATTTGATTTGACTGCCCAGTTTTGAGTTTCTTGGGTTTTTTTCTGAATTTTCTGTTTTTGTTTCTGTCAAGTAGATAGGAATTTTGCTGCCCTTTGAAAAGCTGATGTGGGGAATGGCTTCTGGCTGTGTATGGTGTGCTCTCAATTTGTTCATATTGCCATTCAAGTAAACAGGTTGTTTGAATAGCTACTGTTCGGCCTGTTCTTTGAATTTGTCATATCTTTTTTAACCTTACTATATTTTTGTTCATACTGTCCAGTAGCTGCGAGTTTCACAATATAATTATGTACTGCATGAAAAATACTTTATTTTGTTTTAGCTAATGGATGTTCATTGTTGTACTGTGAAATATGGTCACTTTCTTTTATGATTTTATAGATCTGCATCATATTCACATTCAGTTAGGCTTTACATGCTGCAGAATCCTAATCTACCTCATCTCTCTTCATACAGAAGCTGTCCCATGCCTTTGTCACCTCTCTGTGTTCCTTTTTATTTCTTCTTTATTATTTTTGAGTTGCAGTAACTAGAATAGCAGGCATTATTTAAGAAGGATAGGTATAGTATCAGGAAAGAAAGCTGATGCATGATTTTTTCCAATAGAAGATGTGATGTTTAAGCAAGAATGCAGAAATAAAAGGCTTTTCTTGCAGAAATCAAAATTCAACAGCAACATAAGATGGATTTTACCGATAAAATGTATCATGGACCAGAGCTTTAGTGTGATCAGGTAATGAATGCATTTAGGCAGATTATCAGAATACCACTCGAAACTAGATGGACTGAGCTGAAATTGCATGTGGTTCAGAGCAGCCATTGAAACCCTGCTGTACTAAACAGCTCAGTAAGAAGAATTAATAATGTTAAAAACAGAGCTGTAAATCTGGAGACATTACGTTCATCACGTTTGACCTCTAAGTGAATATAAAGTTATAGAACTATTTACTGGCAAAACTGGTGAAAAAATAAAGCTCTACACTGTGTATCTACAATCCTGTAACAAAACTATCGAGGTCCTTATTTTACTTCCAAATCACAGTAAATAGTGAAAAAGGGCTGAGGCCATTTCCGCAGACCAATCACACAAAACATATAACAGATCCTCAGATTTTCTGGCCAGAGAAATACAACCCCCATTACTGTCAGCATACTGGATGTCTGTGAGAACTGTCAGGTTATATGTATATTTGACCAGTCAGAAATTGTTATGTCTAAAAATCATAAATGTTAGCATTTTCTGATCTCTGCCAGATGTCATGTTTGCAGGTCCAAAAGGAGTGAGAAATCTTTGAATGCAGCTGAAAACCCATTCAGTCAATTCTGTTTTGGCACATAGTACAGATAAACCTTGACTACTGCTGGAAAAAACATTCTTCGATAGCTGATGATCCGTGTCTGAATGGATAGACTATTTAACAAGTCTTGATTGAAGCATATGTAAGGGTAAGAATAAATATATAAACAGTATGAGTGATCCATATGACTAATTAGTTACTGATGAAATGCATCTTAATCATCACCACTATGACTGACCCAACAGATCCTGGATGCTGCTAGTTACTATTATTTATATATAGCATTAAGAGATATCTAGTGTAAAAGACTGCATTCTTCTGAAACTCTTTAGGCTCAGTGTATAAAACAATGGCAATATTTATTTAAGACAATTAAACTCAATAGATAAATCTACACTTATTTATGAGACAAATACTTTTCAGAAAAGAAAAAGGAAAATAGAAATTCAAAACACAAACCGAAGTTGTACAAGTTATTGTAAACAACATAAAACAGTTGTTAGAGTAACCTATGTTCAGTCTATATCCATTGAAACATATCTGTTGGTCAAGAAATGTCATCCATCCATGGCCTGTCCCAGCATTTCCAGCATCCTTCAGGAGACACATGCACATCTGTCATCTGACAGAAGATGACATACAGGCTTCTAGGAAAGAGGTCTTTCAGGAACAGGCTGCAGCTGCGGGGACAGCTAATCCTTCCTGTGTTGCACTGAGGAAAGAGTTCGGGAAGGAGTGGGATGTATGAATTTCTTTCTGGTAGCAGCAGCCTGTTCCAGCAGAGTTCGTGTTGACAGAGCATGCCCAGACTGACAAATCTGTGCAGGTATAGTATTATGTACAATCACACGGCTGATGAACAGCTCTCCCATGCAACCAGATTAGGGTTATCTCTGTCCTTGACTAAGAGCTGAGACCTCACTAGTTTATTTAATATGTTTTATCTCACCCTTTACATGGGCTAAAGGGATGTATGCTGTCGTATTTGTGGCTCATAGCATACATAACTAGATTATGTGAGTAAACCATAATTTTAATTCTTGCAAGGATCTATTTCATGCATTAGCAGACTGCATTGTCACACAAAGTTTCTTTTGATATATGCTGTTATTATTCCATTCTCTTGCACAAACCCCTTTGTCTCCTGAGATAATCCAAGTAATTGCTTTTGTTCTCTGCAAATTTCTTCCAAAGTTAGACTCGCCCAGAGCTGAATGCAACATTCTAGGGTCAGTCATTCAAAGATAATTGTGAATTATTATTTTTCTGTTGGCTCTTTGATGAGCCAATGATGCAACATGTGCAGTGTTGTATCAGCCATCCTCTGTGAAGAAATGGCATTAGGGCATATCTTTTTCATATATTTTAGAAGACATAGATTGCATCTGTAGTTGTTAGATGCTGAGCCACAAATACAATGAACTCCATGATACAAACAGATAAAATGAGGGTGGCTCGTGCTGTGTCCTACCTTGATTTTTGGTGATGGCACATATTTTCTTATTGTTCTTGTTTCCATCAGATTACTTTTATTGTAGTTGACTAAGCAGTTTAGCTTGGTTTACTTAAGCCTGGAAATACTAAGGCCTGTGGCTCCTTACAGAGATAAGTTCATTAAAGGCAAGTTTTAATGTAATACTTTTTTGAAATTTCTTCCTCTCTGTGAATATCCACTTTTTGATTTCTGTCTTATGATTTCTGCTTTCAATGATAAAAATTCTTGCAGCTTACTGTTAAATTAAGGTTTAAAATATAGACCTAGGAGGAAAAAAAATACCATCTAGCTCTATTTCTATTTTTTCTCACAAAGAGAAAAATGTAAAGAACATTCATTAATGATTTGAGAGACTGGAAGCGGTTACACATTGTGTAACAAATAATCATTGGTTTGGCCCAGTAGTGTAAGTTACTGGCTTGTTAGAAACTGGGGGGATCTGGCTCTACTCTGTAGCAATGTAGCTCAGTGGTGCTGGGAGTTATTGCCAGGGTGTGATTTCCAGCTGGATGACTTTAAAAAAAGGGTTCTGCCCTTGGAAGAGCAAGAAGAGGGTACTTTGTTGAGTGTAGCAATAGAGACCTTGCTCCTATGTTAAATGAAGTGCGCTTCTACTAGCCTGAAGAAGGCAGAGACTTTTTTAAAGGTCAGTGGTCAGTGATGCCCTATTCTTTTTCCTCCATTCTTTCCTCAAGAGACCCTTCACCTAAGGTTTAGTGCGATAAGCACGAAATGTGCTCTAGTTATTTAAAAGCTCCCAGTTAGCATATGCCATTGCTGTTATCTAAACAACCAACAAAAAGCAAAGCAAGTGTGGTTTCTGTACAGTTTTGTACAAGGGAATTGAAAAGAAGCAGGAAAGTGTGATTATCTACATAAAGCCAGTGGTTTATCAAACATCATATGCTTTATGGCCAGGGCAATCAAACATTACAGTAACTGTTGAAGATATAGGAGAAATCCCAGCCTATAAGTTATTCAGCTACATCATTACTAGGCTCCATAACTTCCAAAAATGAATATTTGATTAATGAAGTCCTAGTAATTCATACTTTTTCCTTCTGTAGTTTTTTGTATTGCAGAATTTGTAGGTAATCTGAACTTTAAAATGTTACTCCCATGAATGGAATGCTTCTTTCCCCTCCCTGTTCACAACTGTTTTTGATTTCATTCAAGAAGAATATAACATCTGTGTCCGAATGTATGAAGTTATCTGTCACAACTATGTCATGTAGTACAACCTGTTGTTTGATGAACAGTGAAACTCACACCAGTTTCTTTGGGGTCCTACATCCCATACATTCCCAGCCACATGGCAGTGACTTTGGATCTCCCACTATTTCTCTTTATTGCAATGCATCCAGGTACTCCTCCAAGACCTGGAGTCTTCTTTTGCAGTACTTCTGCCCGCTTCCCATTTTACTTAACTTCCCTGTCTTCATTCCTCTTCCCTGTCCTCACTGCCCCCACCCCCGCTGCCATGCACCTTCATCATCCTCACCATTCCCCTGTTACGGTAAGGGTTAGCAAATGATGTGGCTGGTTCAGAGCCACAGGCTCTCTCCTTGCCAAGCTCCTGAGTTCACCCAGGCTGAGCAGCCAGCCAGGTGAAGGACACTGTTTGCCATCTCTGTTGTTGTGTTGTGGGTGGGGGGTTGAGGGGGTGACACCAAGGGCAGAGTTCACTATACACCTCCTGCTTTTTATTCAAGGTGCACAAAATTACTTTCTGTCTTTTAAACCTAATGGAAAGTAGCCAATGTGCTCAAAGTTTGACTGCAAAAAATTCACTTAGGTTAGAAAAGAGGCTTTCAAGATTTTGCAGTAAAATAAAAAGTTTTCCCCACATTGTTTAGTCTACTATAGGGAAAAACTCCCCCATTCATTTTAACAAATTTGATTTTGTATATGTCCTGTAGATTGCTGCAGGCTTAGTTCTGCAGATTAATAATCATGACATTGCCTTGATAATTTTAATTTTACATTTTTAATTTAGCATGCGAAACAATATTAATTTTAACCTTTTGACTTACAATTTTTCTTTTGCTTTCTTTTTGTCCGTGTGCCTCATAATAAAATCTGGATCATAGCAAGTCGTCAGCCTTGTTAATGGAGTCTTTTGATCAGGAGACTGGGAAATTTCTGAGAGCAACTCTACCATGTTGTACTCTGACAGCTTCCTGAGGGCATGCTGTAACAAGGATTACAACTGAAAGAGAATATACAGATGTGCTTTAGCATCTTTTGGAAAGCTGAATTCCTTGAAGTTATACAAGGAAGACATTTCAATGACAATTGACAAGTGCCTTTAGAGCCTTTTCTGTGTTAGGACTTGAATAACTGCTTTTCAGAGAAGCAAGTGAAGGGGTGCAGTTGATATGGTATTTAGGGGAAAAAGTTTTAAGCTATTCAGTACATTAGGTGATCAATAACCTGTTTACAAATTTTCTACTGTAAGTTGTTGATGAAAAAATGGACTTCCACCAAAAAATTGTGCTTCTGTCAAAAGTGTCTTTTTRCCCTGTGTTTTTGAAATGTCTGAATTTATTAATATTTCACTTAAATTTTTCAAACTACAACTTAAACATTTCAATGCTTAATCGTGCAGCATGGACCTGTTGTGTCCCGGTGACGAAGCCCATGTCCCTTCTGCTGCACCACACAAGGAAGCTCTCCCTTCTGTCCTGCCACCAAGGCGTTGAGGGAAGTGTTGCCTTGTAGGTGATGTCTGTCCAGAGACTGGGCACTGAGCTTCTGCTGGGCACCTGAACAAAGCTCCCATAAAGCATGTAATGATTCCTTGAGACTTACCATGGACTTATACTTTCTCTCAACATGATTTTTGATTTAACACCATAACAATAGTATTTTTCACTGCAGCCTGCCACTAGATACAGCAAGTATATTTACATGCAGCACATTTAGAATTACCTAAATGACAGCGCCCTTTTGGATCACCTGTCTTTGTCCCTTTAGAGCATCTAAATAACAGAAAGAATTTCTGAGTCAAACAGCTAAGGAAGAAAAAATATTGGATTTTATTTTTTTGAAATTATGTCTTTTATTATTATAATTGCTAATGCATTATTACCACCATTGAGAGATGTTCATGATCCTAGCAAGCGCACAAAGCAGTAGGTCAGAACTCAGTTCCTGGGCTGTAAAATCATGATGTGCTAACCTCACATCTCTGACCTAGGCAGCTGCTGCAGCATTGACTTGGGGAAGCTGAAGACTTGTGGCTGACAAAGTTACGGATAAAGATGCAAATTGTTTAGAACTGAGTTTTTTAACGTAAAAGTTCAGTTATGTAAAATGAGGAAACACTCATGCTCCCAGACTGACACTGTCCCTTTAATAAAATGGCTTGGTCTCCCACTCAGCTCTGGCTAAGTGCCTGACTATTTTCATTTAAACTTTGGCCAACTAAACAGGAATAATGGACCATAAGGGATCTAGATGCAAGGTAGGTCCATTTACAAGTGGATAGACTATTTATTTACAGATTGTCCTATTTTCTTAAACAAAACATTTTCCAGTATGACCTACTGGATGTATTTTCTATACTGACAGCATATTCAATCCACAGTTTGCTGCTTGAATGCCTTTGAAGGTAAGAGGCTTATAAAGTTATTTCATTTGTATTTTTAGAGGACTGCCCTGATGGGTTCTGTATATGTAACTTGAATGGAGCTGGAAATAATATGTAAGGATATTTAAAACACCAGCTCATGCGTGTTATCCTTTAATGATATTTAAAATTAATTATTGTAAATTACAGGCATTTTTTTGAAAATCCATTTTAATGGAGTTTAGTTTTCTCTAGAAATAAGTTGAATCACTGACAAATAGTTTAATGTTCATTTTGTTAGTATATATTGTCATTATAATCCAATATTGTCTTTATAGAAAATATTACATGCTTTCTGTTATAGCCATGTAACATTAATAATACATTCATGTTTAGAATTTCATTACTCAASCACTTTTTTTTAAGAAGTTGTTCATACTGATGATTCAGACCTAGGTAATATAACTGTATCCAAAAATACCCAGATCTTTGCTTATTCCCAACAATTAGGGACTTATAGAAACAAATGATACTCTGTGTTTTCTGTAATATTTCTACTATTTTTATATACTTATTTTAATAGAAATATATGTTAACAGCAACATGCTTTAATAACAATTTGTTTTATCCTTCTTTGTTAGATGTTGAGATGAAAGCTAAAGATAGCACTGACTTTTTTTAACAAATAAAAGGGAGCACTGCATATTTCTTTTCTAATAAAACAGATTCTAATATACAATTACATGTGAGCTACAGTTGCGATTGCACTGGCTGCTATGCTTGACTCACCTACCCAAGGAATTTTATAATTTTTTACATATTGTCTCCAGAATTCCAGCAGTGCTTCCCATGAATGTGTATTTTGAATATAAAGTATAGGTATTTATTTATTAGTATCTATGAATAAAGTATTTACAGATTCTTTTTCTTTACAGGAAGGAAAAGTCTAATCTGGGATCAGAGTCACTATGTGGAACAAACATTCTTTCTTGTGCTTTTTACTTCTGGCTGTGACCATGAACCAGACAGTATATGGGCAAAACAGAAAGAAAGGAAAGAATGCTTATTCTCTTGTGCAAAAAGATGAAGGTAAAACCATTTTCTTAGAATTTCTGATTGCCCATGTAGTATGTCTCATTTTTCAGGGTATTTGCTGACAACTTGTGCATGTTTTTTTACAATGCAATTTATTTTGATCATTGGGCCTGGAAAATACTTCCGTATATTTCACATTTACTTAGCCATACACTCCAGTTTGGCCTATCATTTCCATTGGCCATATAAAATTCTTTTAAGATAAGTGATAAGAAGCCTATTTTTTAGTTTGAATTTGCATGTGGAAAATTGGTAGTTTGTATACAAAATCAATTAAAATGCTAAAACAATCCCATTAAGATCTAATTTGAATGTTTTTGGCTATTGACTGTCCTTAATAATACTGGTATGAATTAAACCAAACTAAATTAAATTAAATTGTTTGACTTCGGTAGAATTTCTTGGCATTTGCAGTGACATAATTTAGAGTGGAATTTCTCCTCAGAATTTTTTCCTGGGAAGAGAGAGGAGGAGTTGGGGGAATGGTTTGAGGATTGGGAATGTTGCAGAGAATAATCTAAAATCTGTAGCGCAGGTATGCCAATCACTCATAGATTTAACTTTCTGCTTCCATTACAGGTGATATGTGTCTCGTTGATATAGTCTTTATCTTGGACAGTTCAGAAAGTGCCAAAAATCAATTGTTTGGTTTACAGAAAGAATTTGTTCAAAACTTAACTGACAAAATTTTCCAGATGAAACTAGTAAAATCTCAGAAATATAATGTCAAACTGGCAAGTATGCAGTTCAGCAGCACAGTCAGCATTGATCATCCCTTTACAGCTTGGAAGAATGTGCAGAGTTTTAAAGAGAAAATCAGGGCTCTGGGCTTCATTGGCCATGGCACCTACTCCTATTATGCAATTTCCAATGCCACTCAACTCTTTAAAACTGAAGGTCGTAAGAGAGGTGTGAAAGTGACTTTTTTGATGACTGATGGTGTGGATCATCCAAACAGTCCTGATATCCAGGGGATAGCCACAGCAGCCAGGAGTCTTGGAATACACTTTTTTACCATTGGCCTTTCTAAGAAAAGTGTCCAAGAAGGAAAATTGCGTTTGATATCTGGTGATTCATCTTCTAAATATATCTTATGTCTGGATGATCAGAACCTGTTAGTCGATGTAGCATTGGAACTGGTAAGTAATGCTGATGGGACTCTTATCACCCTTCTATCCATGGCAAATTTCATTTAATTTGGGTTGTTTAGTCCTGAACGCAGTGCAGAGGTATGCAGGTGAGCTAGGAGCTGGAGCTGACCTCAGGCTTGGAAGTTCAGGAAGTTTTTAAAGTTTGGGTGTAACACCTGCAAGAGCTGGGCTCCAGTGTTGATTGCAGAGAAGGTCAGTAACTATGGGCTCAAGAACTGTCTTAGGTTAAGGCTTGAGGCCCGTAAGGTTAAACAGCTTAGTTAAATCATAGCCAAAGCTCATTCCTCTGCTACTCAGACTAACAATAAGAACTACACATTCGGCTCCCAGATTGCTCAACTTTTGAATTACACCACAGATTTAAGAGATCACAAGCAAAAGCAGGGAGATCCTGAACCTGAAAAGACACATGAGCAGACTTCTCTTTACAGATTGTATGTGCTACTATTCTAAAGTCACTGGAATTACTCAAAAGCTTGTGCTTTGGCCATTGCTGCTCAAGAATGTCTGCTGAAGTTAATAGAAGCTTTTTTATTGACTTGAGTGGGATCAGGCTTCCATTGTAGTTATTGATTAAGGGCACTAAGCTCTCTGCCCTTCTAACACAGCATAGAGCACACATAAGAAAAGGTAGGGAATACGCTACTTAATTTCTTAGTTTAGAATAAACAAAAGTGCTGCTGTGAGACAGACATGGGCTGGACTTGATGTTTCTGGCTTCTGAGCCCTAATGTGCAAAGTGTTGGGGTGACCTAGTAAATGTTTGCTTTTTAAAACACTTGAAAGTATTTTTCACTAAAAGAAGACTTTGCAAGTAATAAATTAATGTAATTTGGAGGAAAATTATTCTTAGAAAATGCAATAGCTTTAATTAGGTAATAGTTAATACAGAATGTATGTAATATTTTTGTAGCATTCTCTTAAAGGTGGTAAAAAAATTACTTCAGAAAATTTAAAATCCAAAATGGAAACTTGCTAGCTGATATGCATAAAAACAAAAGGTTAGGTTGTACAACTAAGCATATGGCTGTAGATCTCACAGATATTGGCAGTGAAAGGCAATTATAAAATATTTTATGCTATTACAAGTTTATAAATTGTACCTAGGAAGGTATATATATTTACAAACACAAATTCTTCCCTGAGATCTCATAGTATTGTGCTCTTTATTAATGGATGAATTTTCATTAAGTCATTAGATATATAAATAGACAACTAGCTTTATATTGATATCAATATAGTGCTATATATATAGTGCTATATTTGGTCTAAGAAGATCCAGACATCTTGTATCTGGACACAAGAATGTCTTTTACCCAAGATATCTCCATTTTGTTATCTCTGGGATATCTCCACTAGAGAAGGATGCTGAACATTGCAAACTAGTCATTGCAGCCCACCATATCTTTCTTTTTGGCTTGGCATTATATGCACTTTATCAATACATTTTGCTATGAAATGCTGCTGAAAGATCTGCCCAAGATACAGATACTTACCTTCTTAGTCAGGTAAGTAATTTCCTAGAGAGCAGAGGCAAGAAATTTAAGGAAACTTAAAACAGAGAGATCTTGCTCAGCTGAACTGATCACTTGAAGGGACAGGTTATTTTGTAGCTTGCTGACTGTATCTCTGAGGATAATACTTTAAAAGTAACTGTTGTTCCCATGAATAAGGCTGATAAAGTTCTTCCCCTATATATTATACTAATAAGGCCTCTGGGTCTTTTCATATTCCCCTTCTTAGCCTAAGTCCTTAACATTGTCTATGTAGCTGTCCCATTATCTCTAGTTTGCTCTCTGTTCATTATGGTTATACTTAGCAGCCGTTCTCATACTGGAGAATCCTTTTTCATATGACTAGTTCCATAGGCTAGTTCCTACCAATGTAAGAAAGAAAGGCATTCACTTTCTTTACCATTCACATTGGAAATTCTCTAAACTAGGGAGAATCGCAGAATGGTTGGGGTTGAAAGGCACCTCTGGAGATCATCTAGTCCAAGGAGGAAAAGGGTTAAATTAATGCACTTGTAAAAGAAATGTATATGGAAGTAACATTTTCTTTTCTTTTCTTTTCAGGAAGCCTTACTTCAGAAGCAGGTAGGTTTTTTTGAGTTTTCCATGTTTTGATCACCATTTGGAGTACTAGATCATTTCTTTTTCTTCTGATGTCTACTTCTCCTACAATGCAACAATATTGCAGGATTGATCATTTTTTTTGCCCTGAGTAGAGGTCCCTACCATGGTTGCTTTTATTTTAGTTTTCATCCGTTTCTTCCATCCCTTCTCCTGATAAATCTACAACTTCTATTCATTAGTGGGTAATAGCAACAGTAAGCCATAAAGAGCTGTTCTTACCAAAGTGGAGTAGGGTAGCACAACAGATGCAAGTTCATTGGTTGTCTCATTAGAAGACAATGTCAATATTGTCCAAAAATGATGCATTATTTCATGGTACTATATACTATGTATATGCTACCTTAAATATTTGTATGCTATAACTGATTTTTTTGTGTTATAAATAAAGTTTGGTATTTGAACTCTTTTAGGTTGGGCTATACAGGAGTATAATTTTGATTATATAAGAAATATATTTTATAAGATCTTTTGTTTCCTTGTTACTTTGCTGTTATGCTCGCTAGTATATGGCTAGGCAAAAACAGACTTTATGCTTTAAAATTTTTCAAAGATACATTTGAAAATGTTCTCCTCAATGTTTCTGTTAACTTTTTAGTGTATGCAGAAGAGCTGTGAGTGTGAAAAGGGAGTAAAAGGAGACAAAGGTGATTCTGTAAGTATGCGTTCACTTGAAAACACCCCAAAAATAGAAGATCAGTCATTGAGATCAATGTTGCACAGTATTTTAATTGGTTACTCTTTCTGTAAAAGACTTTTTCTGTAAAAAAATGTATCAGTCATGCTTCTACTGCAAACAGAAGTGCCGTGTCATAATATATCATTGTGAAATCTCCAGAAAGGCAACTATTCTTATAATAGCTCAAACCCACAGTCCATAATAGTGTACTGACCTTGGAAAGAATACATTCATGTTATTTTGTTTGAAGCCCAAATCAAAAAATTATTCTTGAGAGCTAGAGAGGATAGATCCATTAGGCAAAGATTTACTTCCACCAGTGGCTCTCGTTTGTGTAAGGAGTAAAGGTTCAAAAGATTGAGAGTGACAGCACATGTGAAGAAAGAGCTAAAACTGTCTCCAGCACTCTCTTTTCTCTTGTGGCACTTGAGCACATAACTGTTTCTTGGCACTGGGAATTCAGAGAGTATGTGACTTCTTTGATCCCTTTGGTATCTTTATTAGCTCCCCCAGAGACAGTCAAGGTACATACAGAGATTTTTCCCTTTTTACCTAGTCACTAAGTGGCTGGTTAACCATATGTGTAACAGGTTATGACAGCAAGGCCTACCATCACCCTTGACTCTGGATAATGTGCATCTGGAACTGAAACCCCTCTCTCCAATCTAAAATTTAAGATCCAAGCCTTTTAAGCTATTTTTTCCATAACGATTAGATGTAACCTACTATATAAAAAAAGAAAAGTATACCAACCTTTCTATTTCCCACCCTCATCATCTTCCAAACAGGAATAATGGTATAGTGATTAATGACTTTGTTGGCGCTGAACACTGACAGTAAGCTGTTCTGCACATATAGCTACTTTCAAGCAGATGAGAACAGGTAGTAATGGGTGCCTCTGAAAAACAGGGAGGAGGCATTGTGTTGTGTTTTCTGCGACACCTTGCTGGTTAGATTTTCTAATGCTCTATTTTGCTAAAGTTGAAGGTAAACAATGTGTTTACCATTGAACACTGATGAAAAAAAAATCACAGATACTTTATAATACCAGAAGAACCATTCAGCTAAGGAAGTAGTATCACACCTGCCTTGCCTGCATCAGTGTGGATTAAGCTAAACTTATTCCAGCATGATTTTGGCATGCCGCTAAGCCACAGTCTTAAAGAAACTGGAGAACTGTATCCTCACAGTGATAAGAACATTTTCCTCCTTTGTTTCAGGGCAGTACTGGTCACAGAGGGGAGAAAGGTGAGCCAGGACCAAAAGGAAACAAGGTAAAGTTTAAAAAACAAAAAAGTAAATTTCTGCCTAGTTTTATTGAAACCATAGAAGTAAAGATAGCAAAGAAAAGGTGTAGTAAAATATGGTTTAAAAGACTGGCCTTTGCTGTGAGAGATTTACAGTTAGTTGCTTTAGAAGCCAGAGGGAAAATTTGAAACTAAAATACTACCAAGTTAACCTGCCTATCATTCAAGCTTTTCTCTATCAGCAGAGGTTTCTGAATCTGATGGAAGGCTCATTAAACACAAGGGAGCTTTTTAATACTGCAAGAATCTCTCACAGGGAGCAGCTCGCAGGGCTGATGACTAAGATTTCAGTCATCTAATAACAGTTCTTGAGATTTCTGTGTTAATGTTCAGCACTGTATGTTCTTGACTGTTGGAAGAATTTTTGTAAATAGGAAAAACAACTTCTGATCCTTAAAGAATGTTCTAGATTTTAGTGCAATAGCAATAAATAAAAGAGCAATACATATTTTAATTGTATTCCTTTGCTTCTAACAGGGTGATGCTCAAAAAGGAGATCACGGAGAAAAAGGTGAAGAGGTACGTGACTACTGCAGTGCTAATTCATACTTGGTTTTCAGATTATCTTCCAGATTCCTGAGGATATCACGTTTCGATTCCACTGAATTGAAAATGTGTTTTCCAGTTTTCACAAATACACTTTATTTAATTACTTATAATACCTAAACTAAGTTCTGGTTTACTGAAGCATCTGTACTAAGAGAAACACATTAAAAATTGCTTCAAATTAACCATATGTTTAAGTGTTGGGATGCTATTAACAAAAGGAAAATTTGAAGCTCTATGATTTTCTATTGACTTGCATTATACTTATCCTGAAGATAGAATTGAAGATGTCATCATGAACAATCATCTAGATAGTTCTTCAGTGGCTTCTGTCATCTAATATTTCTCAGCCAGGATTCTTCTTGATTCACAGTAGAAAGATTCACACTAGTCCATGCATGAGATCAATTCAGTTTAAAAATCCGGTTTAAAGAGTAGGTTATATATGCTAAGTGGTTGGCAGACTGGAATATTTGCAGCTAAATGTCATAAATACAGATTTCTAAGTTTGCAGAGAATTATAGGTTAAATGATTCCAGAGAGATATTTTATTTTCATGAAGACTTAAACTTATTAAATGTAATTCTTTACTATGTTTTTCTTCTGACTTAAATTAAGAGTGCATTATGCCTTTACATTCTCTTTTATGATTTTTCTTTCTTTATTTTTGTTGTTTTCAAACAGGGAGCTCCTGGTTATAAGGGAGAAAAGGTAAGATTTAAAAGAATAGAAATAGTCTGAAAACAGATTGTCACTTGGTGACAGTGTACATGAAAGAATGGAAAGAAGGGTCTATCTTTTCTTCTTGTCATGAGATGCACCTCAGTGCAACCCATAGGATTATTCATGACGGTAAATTCATCATTTTTGGAATTGTTTGCTGACTGGCTTTCTGGAATTAAAAGAAAAAATAAAAGATCAGAAAATATAAATCTAAATCTAAATATAAAAAGAAAAATGTAAAAGACCAGAAGTAAAGCTACTAGAAGGAAAAAAATCTTAGGGTTGAATAAAAGAGTAAGCAGGAAGAATGTGAAATTGATTGCTACAAACACAAATAGATGGGGCAATCATCAGATTTTAAAAACTTACCACAAGGACATTTGCTTTTAAACTAACACATAATTTCAAGGGCTATTGCTTGACCAAAAAACATCTCTAGGTGTTTTAGATAGGCTCTMCAAGAAGCTAAAAAATAGTACACTTCAAAGACTTGCAAGATTCTGGAGTCCAAATTAGAATTCAAAATGTCATAGCCAATACAGAAACAGAGATAAACTCATTTTAACTTTGCTTGGTTTGGACACTTATCTTTCCACAWGGATTATTAATAAAAGCAGTGCCTCTCTGAATCTTTGTGTTCACAAGAAAAATGCATCAGTTAGTTTTGTGGAAACATTTCCTGGAAATAGGAAAAGTAGATTCATACATATTTGTTAATTCATCAGCAGAATGCGTTATTAATTCACTTTCTTCATTCCATGTGTACAGTCTCACAGTGCTTATTCAGGAAAATCTCAGATCTCACAATAATGAAATTAGAATCTAGAGAGAGAGAGAGGATCTCTGGAGGCAGTGCAGCAAGCTGGAAAAATACAGCAAGACTTATCAGATACTAAATATGTTATCCTCTTACTATGTAGATTGGAAATGTTGTAGGCATTCTTAGGGAGAAAAAGTATGTATCTTGAGCAGAACTGAAATTCTGCAGACAATATCTAATGGTGCTGCTCTCAGGTCCTCAGAAACTACTAAAGCTTTTGCACTGCTGAACTGCTTGCACAGTCTTTAATGCCTCTAATGCAATCAAAAGGTCTTGTTTAGCTGTTAACTTTTTGATTTCTTATAAAGGGTGAAAGAGGAGAATGTGGATCCCCAGGAATAAAAGGGGAAAGAGTAAGTAGAATTTTTATTTAAACTGTTGCACGTCAATGAAGATATTAAAAATTATGTGACATATTCATAAAGATAGCTTGTAAAGATTATTGTAAAATTAGAACATCTTGTGATTCTCTGGTAGTAGGGATATATTCATTGTAAAAATGCTGTTCATAGAAACTGAAACAACACTTCTTGTTTTTTGCATTTTCCAGAAGAAATGTAGTCATATACCTAAAACAAAGGCTGTCCTGGCAAAGGCCAGGTTCTGTTTACAAAGTACTGTCAGGGTGTTACACAGAAAAGTTCACCAGATTTTTTTCCTTGAAATGTAAATTTAAATTTAAGTGTATAAAATTATATGACATTGGAAACAGGTTCTTATACAACTTGAACAACTTTAAGAAGAGGTCTACCAGCCCATCTATACTGATATGTATTCATGCTTCTATTTATTCCTCTTCTTCTTGATATAAGTGAATAAGCAATCAGGTCCCAGCTGCTTGGGTAGTTGTTAGAAACTGCTGAAACTGGTAGGCCAATAGAAGTGAGGCTGCTGCGGCTCTGTGTCCCCAGGTCCAGCAAGGCTGGGCGAGTATTGCCAATAGGCACACATGCACACATACACACAGTACGTGTATAGATATATAGCTGGCCACACAGATCAACACAAAAGGAAAACACAGTACTCACACAAAACAACACCAATACCGTCATCCTGTTCTCCTCTCTGGCTGATCAGGGTGAAGTTCTGTTGGTGGGAAATACACACACACATGCACACGCACACACATATATAAAAGCATCTCACTGTAGAGATGCTTTTTTCATTTCTTTCGATATAAAGGGAGTCACATTTGACTAGTTCAGATATAATATCTACAGTTTAGGTATTGAAAGGTCAGTTTAAGATGAATCCACAGCTGGATGTAATGCTCTGAAACATGCCCTTGGGAAGGACAATGTACTCCTGAATGGTGTAATCATGTATCTTGCGTTCATGTAAGCAGGCTTGTGTGAATACTACAAACCACTGATTTATGGTCAGAGTTCTCATTGTACTGCCAGCTAGATTGCAATTAATCGTTATATCAGAGCATATTTCTTCAGTGTTATCATCCATATTAAGCTTAACTTCATCAAAGATAAACCTGAAAAGTTTGTAGTTCCTGCAACACGGTTGTTTGATGATGAATTTCAGGTAGGAATTAGGAAATATTTAAATCAGCAATGTTTATCACAGAGGAAAAAGAACGTTATACTATAATAAAAGTCTGAAGACCTTGTGAGATGCTGGGCTTCAAAGTGAGAACAAGTGAATTGCAGAAAAGACTGAAGTATTAATAAAGAATGAGAAAGAATTGTGTCTGTCATAGGAATAAAAAAGTTCATAACTTCTTTATCCAGGCAATATGTGAGAAATAGCACAAGGTTATGTGAAATGTCTATTAAGATAAAAGGAAGCTGTTCAGAAGCTGGCAAAGAACATAATCAAAGCAGCCAAGAAATCTGGATGTAGAAAACATATGCCAGGGCTGCTGGAAATTTGCTTGTTTCATTTCTGTTGAAGACAATGATGAAAAAAATTGACATCTATAGAGGTTCAGAAATTATAATGGATTATGGACTTCAAGAACTTAGTGAACAAATGAGAGGTACAGTTACAATCAGGATTCCCAGCTTCACACTTACAAATGGAGAAGAAGAGAGAACAAAATGATTCAATTTTTTTTTTTTTTTTAATGAAAGAAAACTGAGCCAGTGGAAAAACATCAGAAACATCCCTCTGCTTTTCAGTTTCACTGATCACATTGACCAGCAGAGGTTTTGATGCTGTGAATCTGGGATTCTTTAAAAGCTAATCAAGCTTGAAATTCAGAAAGTTTGTGTTCAGCTTTGAAATCAAAACTACTACCAATTGTGTGTGTATTCTACCAAAAGTAACTATCATCACATCAAAATATTATTATTTGTGCCATGCGTTACTTGTGTAACTTTGTAAATGGGCTAGAACTCAGTGGGGTTATATACTTTCTCTGGCAGTTAGCTCTCTGCCTGAGTGTAGAGAATTGTTACAATTTCTGAGTCTGAATCTGGATGGGAAGATAGTGGAATGTAACTGTGTAGGTGTCTGTTAAATTCCTTGAGGCTATTAAGAGGTTCAAAATGTGACATACGCTTTGAAAAATGCAGCATTGTGCTGATGCCTCTATACTTGGAGATATCATTAGTTGAGAGAAAAGAATAAGAAAAGCCAGGGAAACTACTCTATTTGCTGAAAATTATTTTTACTTTAGAAACAAATTATAACTGAGTATTGAGTCAACTGGAAGTTAAATCCCATAGGCTGTGCATTCTGGTGACTCAAGAAGTAATAATGCAGCAAAAATATTTGTGAACAACCTGCAGTAGCAGTAACTAGTAAGAACTCTTTAAATGAAGAAATGACAGCTAATGGAATAATGAAATATGGCATTTTACCTTTGTGAAAACAATTTGTAATGATTTTTTGCAAAGCAGTACCATGCAGAGAGACTAGACTCTAGAAAATGCTTGAACAGAGATATGAGTCATTACATGTTTTTTGGTTTTCAATATTTCACATGCATGTATTTGCAATTTCGTATTAATCTGATTATTGCATCTATTTTTCCTTAGGGTTTGGAAGGTCCTTTTGGGCCTAGAGGACTTCGGGGACCTCAGGTAAGGGAACTGAAAGCTCTCAAATAAAAAGACACACAGTTTTCTGTAAGTTTGTTCTACAGACAACTTGTGAACTCTGTGCAGAGCAGCACATGTTTAGTAAAGGCAGCGGAGTCTGGCAAATCTTTGTCTTTAAAAAATAGCTTTTAAAGAAAAATTCTTGACTGCTGCTGCTTAAGGCTATTCAGAGATCTGCGGCCCATTGAGGGTCTCCAACTGTAGAGCTCTCAGCTTACCCTTACAGTAAAATTGTGCTGAATCATACTCCTACTTCCTACATCCCTCTTATATTACATGGCAGCTTCCCCTGTATCTCTGAAGTTGGACACACTCCTCCTGAAATATAAGGCAGCTAGAGAAACTGCAATTTGTTGCGCAGATAAAATCTGACATGATTATTTAAAAGCCTGGGAAATGAGTCAGAGAAAGTTCCAGTCCTATTAGAAAAACCTATTACCTGTCTCAGATCAGTTATCATTTATTTTCAAAAAGCTACGTAGGAGTCCATATCTTGCTCTTCTCTATTATACAGTTGCTGAATAGGGTTACTGCTGTCTTTGTGTGTCTTATAACTTCCATAATTCCCCTAAAAAAATTGGTGATAGACACCTAAAAAGAGCTGCTTTATGTAGCAGAGATCTCAAGAACTTATAACAGTCTCCTAGTAGATCCATAGGTCATGTGGAATGAAGACAGACAGCACTTGCCCTTTCATTTCTCTACTGAGTGTATTTCTGGATTGGATGAATGAAAACATAATGAGGGGCATAATAAATTAATGGGAATTTATTCTGTGGTACTAAGATGTGAACATTTAGTCCTAAATGCCATATTCAATATTTTAAAATGATTTTTTTCAGCTTTATTTTCACTTAGCAGTGGAGATGCAATAATGCTACACAGTTATTTTGTTAATTAGTTATGTTTATATATATATAGTTAATAGTTATAGTTATTAATTATTTTGTGCTCCAGTAATTCTGTTTCTGTCTGGTAAGCAACTAGTAAAGACATGGTCCCTGCCCGAAAAGATGTCACTTAGTTATTCCTATTTATTTGGAAATAGAAAATCTAGAGTCTAAGAGATTTTTGACCAATCTTGAAAGGAATTAATGAGACAAATCAGATCATCAGCACTTCTCTATATCAATTCAACTCACCATGCAGTATATGTTCAGTTTTGCACGCTTTGTAAAATACCAGCTGCTGTTGCAAATCAAGCCATCTCTAAATTCTTGTACAATGATATAACCTGGCTATATTAAGGCAAAATCAAATTTAAGTAAATAACCTCCTCCTTTTCATATACAGCATCATTACAGTTACTTCTACAGCATCCCAGTTTTAAGCTTAATGTTACATATTGTCATATAGTACAATGGTCTACATTCAGCTTAGGTTTGAAAGGCTCATTACACAAAATATCCTAACTGTTGGAGAACAGAAATAGATGAATGTTTCACCCTAACAGAGGACTAATCCAAAGATTACAAGGATTTACTGTAGTTCTGAACTATGAGAACTAAATAATTACCATGGGAACTACAACCCCCTCAATGACTAAAAGGAACATAGCATGCAATGAACTTCAGAGTGATTTATCTTAATTTACATATTTATATTAGCACATTCTATACCATCCTGCCTGAAGCACATTTCCTTTTTACTGATGGGGCATTTGTCCATCTCACATCATGATCTTTTTTTTTCCCCTCAGGAAGAATAGCTTAAAGAAGAATAAGATTTTTCAAAGCCTCTTTGGAAATGCTTTTCAAATACTAAGAGGTTTAAAAAATTACTTTGTTTCTTTATATGACCCTGAGATATTAACAGAATAGAATAGAATTTGCTCCTCTTGAAACAAACAAAAATTCAAGATTCCTTGTAGAAAATAGTAGCCAACATAAACCCATTAAACAAGGAATATGAGCATATAACTGTTTTTGCACATTACACCACTTGGGGCACCACCATACTCTTACGGCATAATTAGTTATTCCCGAGTTTGTAAAGTTAAGATTTGAACATAAGTATATTTTGGAAGACTATTTTAGTTTTGTTGACTGTCTTTCCCCCTGATATTTGGTTTATGATCTATATAACTGTTACTTAGAGATGTATGGTTACGTATTTGCATGCTTTGTGCAAAAACTGAAATTGTCATTTAGGAAAAGCAAGAATAATAAATAGTTTTTTCTGACTTGCACATCATGGAAGATACAAAATCACAGATATTCCAAAATTTTTACGTTTGTTTTTAGGCCTAAATGTAATATTCTGGAGGACTTACTATAGCTATTAATGATTGTAGCTGAAATGGATCATTTTTGTTTCTCTTTGGATAGTCATTTGTTATAGGTTTTCCTGTAGTTTATCATATTGCAGATTTAGCAAAGGGAGTGAAGAACACACTGTGAGCACATTTTTATGTCATCAGTGAAACTGATAAATTTAGATTTGTGCCAGTTTCTTTGTCTTTTTATAAGCATAAATTTACTCGTACTTGCCCCAGKTTTTTTACTACAATAGAATGTAATTTCATGGTATAATCCTTTTTACTGCTCATGTCCTTTTTCCTCCAGTCATCTAAAAAAACTTTGTGAGGCTTCCTCTTTGTTTTCATTACCAGCTCTGTTAGTGCTAGTTTCAATAATATTAAACGGTATAACCCAGCTGGGCAAATGCTAGTGGGCTATTCACTAATTCCCAAGGTAGCGCTCTGCTTGCAGGTTTCAGCAAGAGATAAAGAACCCTGGACATTTACGTAATCTGTTTTTCCTGTGATCTCATTTGTCTTCATAATTACCAGACCTACTTCTTTCTTGCTGTTGTATCAGCCACGAATTGATGAAGGGACATCCTCATAAGTCACCACTCCAGACAGAGTACCTTACCTACTCTGTCTCTCCCAAAGAGCCATTAACAGTTTCCTTGTGTGACAGGACACAGTGGTTATAGTAACAACTGTTCTGAGAATTCTAAATAATGAAGAATTTGTCAGGGAATTAGTCTCAGCTCATGAGCAGAGAATAAGATTTAAGAGAAGTGATTTCTTTTAAAGGGAGCTGACTAGTGAGGACATAATGGCTTAGTTAATTTACTTGGGCAGGGAATTCTTTGCAGAAGGGATAATATGAAAGTACAGCAGAGTCAGGAGTAGGAGAAAAAGGGAACAGAAGGCTTCAAATAAAAACTGTTGCAATTTACATGGAGTAATTAGATACCCTTTCTGCCAGCATGGGTTATTCACTATTAACAATACAGGACTATGCACTGGGTGGTTTTTCAGGATATGCTACAGAAAATTCTAGTCCTTAAGAACTTAGCATTGTGCTACATTTTACTGTATCCTATTCAGGCCTCATTCAAAAGAAACTTTGCATACATCTTCAAAGGAAACTAATTCTATGTTTTGAATTTTGCGTAGGGAGTCAGTGGACCTCCAGGTAACCCAGGCCCAAAAGGCATTCAAGGAAGCAAGGTAAGTTGTAATTATATGTGTGCAGGTGCTATATATGTGCAGAACTTGTATAGGCAGAGGTCACGGAGAAAATCTGGGTGTAATCTTCAGGGATCTGAATAGCATACTATCCTTTTTCCTCAGTAGTTTTTTGTTAGCAGTTTCTTTTGCATGGCAATAGCATACTTCAAACGTTTGATGCACAATAGTGTCATAATGTTATGAAGACATTGTATTGTTGGCAGCACACGGTCTATATCCCATCTAAGTCTCTCAGCCTGGCCATCAGAGCTCTGGAGAGCATTTTATGGGGCCACAGTAAAGTGCTAGCTGGGATCTGCGTAGAGCCACAGCAACATAGTCTGGAATTTAAGTGATCTGAATATGTCTTGTTGCTTCTGTTGTCATTTGGGAAGTTCGTTGCTAAAATATTTTTGACTAAAATGCCTTGGGTTTAAACATTGGAAATTAATTTAAAATCTTGAGAATGAGTTTTTTAAGYCATTTTTGAATTTCCTGTATACTGCAAAAACTGAGAATGACTTTAAAATCGGTAGTGGTATAAGATTTGGTGAAGATTAATGCATCAGTTATATTTAAAATAAATCATTTAGAGATAATGACTACAGCTTGACCAGCAAAATCAATTGGATAAAGTATCTGATTATTTCAAGCAGTCTTTAAATTTACCAGCCTTTGGCAAATAGCTGTATGTGAATGCAGCTGTCTTGCCTGTGGGATGCCTGTTAACATCATTGTTTTGTACAGAAAGATCTTTCATGTATCAGTTTGAAAATGTAGGGTCTAAGGATAAAGTCAGTTCACCACAGTTTTTTTGATAGCCTCATTAATACAGTGCCATATCTAAGTTATATAAGGCAACTAAAATCACATTAAACAATTTGCCAAAGATACAATATGTAAACATTCATGTTTTGTTTCTTAGGCAACAAGTTCATCTGAAGATTGAAGTAACTTTAGATGTAGGAAATATTTATGGTGGAAATTTTGGAATGCTGGCATCCATCGTGATTTTCCTCTTCCTGACAAGTGCTTTTTTATATTCCTTGTTTGTTCATCTTTTCAACGAAGTGCTTGATTAGGAGACCTATTACAGATTATTTCAGAAGTGGGGGAAAAAAAGAAGATGATGGGTCTGAAAGAAGCTATTCATGAATGTAGTAGAAAAGTCATGCCTCTCTCTAATTTCAGTACAGCAAATGACTATTTTTTTTGAATCTGTCATTTCACACTGACAAATCCAAGATAGTTCTACCAGATACTTTTATTATATACTAAATCATATCTTTTGAATGTTTTATGTCCTCCTGTTGGTCTCATCACACACTTTCATGTTTGTAAAATACATGCATGTCTCTGTATACATACTTCATTTACCCGAGTACAATATTTATTGCCTTTTGTTATACCTCAGGATCAGATTTTCAGTATGAAAGAAAAAAAATGTTTCTTCTTTCCCAGCTTCCAGCTCTGTCGCTTGCAGCCTAAAAGACAGTCAAGATTTTTCCAGGCTCAGGCATATATCATAATAAAATTATTGCCAGACAAATGTAACTAATACACTTAGGTAATTATACTTAGAGCTAAAGAGTATAGAAGAAACAGACATATGTTTAGAGGTTATCTCTTGTCCATACCTAGTGCCAAGGCTAAGCTTTGCATTTCTACAAGGCTGAGCATATTTGAGATGAGTGAAATATTTTTTAATGATCAGCACAGATACTCAGTAGTTGTTTACAGTTTAATAAGCACCCATTCAGCAAGTAAAGGTCAAGGCCTTTTTTGGTTCAAACACATAGCAATCTTTCCAATATCTTTTGTCCTTACAGAAAGATTATTCAACTGCTCTTTTAAAATTAGTTTTCATGACACATCATACAATGTATCTGAAAAGCAGCAGTTATTTATAACTGTCTTGGATAAAATAAATAAGTCTATTCTTAGTGCAGTTCCCTATACAGTAGCCTTTCCATGCTAATACTTACTGCTTATTGAACTGAACTAGTGACTTCACCCTGGTTTAACAGAGCTAAAGGCAGTTTCATGGAATTAGTATCAATATGACATAACGCAGAACACCACCACTGAACATTTTTATTCATTATTAGTGGGCCATGTTGAGGTTTGAAAGACGATATTCAGTTCCTCAAAATATAAACTCCAGACCTCCAGACTCCTACAGACCTTTTTGGTCTCTCATCAAGTCTACATTCACTCATATGTCTCACCAATTCAGTTAATCTCACACCTCTACAACACAATGTCATATCCTCTCTCTTGCTTTGCAATGCCAGGTGGCAGACCCAGCTACGTGGCAATGTCTTTTATGTGCTGTCCATAGGCACCTGATTCTCGTGGCCACCAAGCAGGAGAGTGGTTGTGGTATTGCATGGCATTGAGAGGGTGCACTGTGAAGTGGAGCCTTGCCTTCCAAAACATGCTGAGAAGCAGAAGGCTAGTTGGTAACCAGTCCCCCGTCATGGATTAAAAACTCCCAATACTTCTGTCATCACATGATCTGTGAGGACTCTGTCTCAGGCATCCAAGAAGTTGTTTGAGAAGTGCTGTAACTAAATAGTTAAGTACTGACTTTAAGTACTTCTATTTTCCCTTTCTTGTAAAACATTTCTGAAAAATGTTTAAATATTATTTCATTTTGTTAAGTATTAGGCTAGATTGTTGTTAAATAATGATTAGAAGCAGGAACATACTTAACAAAATATTAATTATCCCTAATATTGTTTTAGCAAATCAAAGGTTTACATTAGTAAAAGAAGATGTGAAGCTAAAATCCTTTATTGTTAAAAGGCCATGAACTGGCTGGATAACTTGATAATAGGTGGTATGGTGATTAAATTAGTAGCAGTTCCTTTTACTAGGATTGCTTCTCACAGACCACACTAAAATTATTACAGGAAGCCCCAGGCTTTCTTAAGTAGAAACAGTAAAATAGCATTCTAACTGGCTACTGAATTTACTTTTGTCAGATTTATATTACCACATATATTATGTGGTTATATTCTTATTAGAGACAGCTTTGCCATTCAATAGTAATAAGAAACAGCTCTGGGGAAGAAAAAAGTAAACATTCTAACACAAAAAAAATTCATACATTTTGGTTTCCTCTCTAAAAAGGAAACAGGAATACCGTGATTCTTCTGGAAAACGGAGGAGTTCTAAGAATGAACATATACGCAATGCCCTTTATTTTTTGTATTTTAGACCTAATTTTTTCTGCTTACAGTTTTACAAAGCTAAAGTACCTTATTAGGATCAACAATGTAAAACATGCATATCCACTTTCCCCTAGTATTCGTGGATAAAAATGAATTTGGAACATGCCTAAGTCTATTATCAAAACTTTTATTCACTTATTCACAAATGCTTGTTTGGTTATTATTTAATTTTTTTAAATGCTTCTTCTATAGAACAATACAGGTAAGGTTCAGTAAGAATGTTTATATTCAAGGTAATTTTAAAATCTATTAATGAGAGACTGAATATTCATACGTATTGGTGGATAATATACAAACAGAAAAATATGAATCTAGATTATACAATTGAGGCATAAAATCAGGAACAGGGCATGATCTGTGTGACTGAGGTAGCCAGTCATAAAGGAAGTTATGAATAGGAAGTACTTATAATTACCATTTCAGAAATGATATTAGGTTTGTTTTTTCAAACTCTTAGACCAGCTACTCAAAATAAAGAACACATTTCTAGAAACCATGATATATTAATAGAAAGACTGAAAACAACACATTCTTAAAAGCCACTGCTTTAGCTAGGGCCTCTCTGGAAAATTTCATATGCATAGTAAGATTTTGAATTATAGTTTGAATTATATTCAAAATTCTAAGGAAATAGTCAAGTTTGAATATGAGTATTCAAAGCAGTTATTCCCATAAAACCATCTTGGGATAATCTTCCTATGAGAAATTCATCCTTGCATAGTTCCCTAAAAACTTGTCCCAAAATGAACTAAGGGATGCCGCTACTTCTCTCATGACTTATGATTTCTGTCCTTACTTATCTGGCAAGCTACCTCTTTCCCAGGAGACTGAAAAATCCAGTTTTCCTATAAAGAAGTGTAGTTCCTATGCACTACAGCTAGCTTAAAAATACAAAATATCAATAATATCTATCAAAATATCTGTATCAATTGTTGCTGCTAATGTTTATCTTAAAAAGAAAAATATTATATTTGTGACATTACTAATTATTATAGCTTCCTGTGAAATACCTAGCCTTTCTGTTCCTTACATTATGTGTGAGCTTTCTTAAAAGTAGTTATTTATATTGGCACTAACTGATACTCATCATAACATAAGCTATTTTGGGGGGAGTGGGAGGAAGGAAGACTATTATGTATATTCCAAGCTTAAAATGGTACAGTTTTAATATGTAAAAATATTAAGCTCAGATTAAATGAAATTTTTCTTCCCATTAATTGATATTACACTTAAAGGAAAATCAAGTTTTAGAGATAGAGAAAAAAGAATTTGCACGCAGTGTGAGACAAGGAAAATAATTATAAAGAAGCTACTTTGAAAAGTCAAAATTTCCTTCTAATTGTGGAGATAATGATATTAGTGCCTGGACTTTGTGGTTTTAATAAATTTCACGTTGCCTGTAGCACCGTGATTGTTAAAAAACCACACTTACTAACAGACATATGAAGCTTGAAATACACAGTCTTTAAAACAGGTCAAATAGTTTAAGTTTCCAAATTTTGCATGTTGTCTGGTAGTGGGTTTTTTTCCCCCCATTAATCTTCAAACATCCTCACTTCAACAGGGATGTAGACATTCAACAGAAAAGAATTTTCCTACTACTCTACCATCTTTTTTTTATAAGCAATAATAATACCTACATCAGTATGTACTGATAACAGCTGCTGTGAAGCTGCTTAAAGTACACTAGTCACTGGAAATTTTTTAATTTTAATTTTTTTTCGAAAAAAAAATTTAGTTGGACTTCCATCTGCATTTAAGACAGCACATATATTAGCATACCTCTAGCAGGTGGGTGAACTTGAGAAAGAACAAATGATTTGGACTAGGAAGCATTCCACAGATTTCTTGTCTTTGGAAAGTTCTGTTCGAAGTTGTTGGAAATAGATACAAAACAGAATGTCCATTTGGAAGACAGAACACACAATTTGGAAGACACTCTGCAAACACAACAAAGAAGTTTGGTTTATTGTTTCAGCTGAGGGATGAGCCTGTATCATTCAAACTCTGGTTTTTAGAATAGAACAAGTTCCAACACGATTTCACAGGTTTAGTTTCAACAAATGCAGCCAATGTGCTCAGCGGCTTTTGCTATATCCAGAGTAGCCTACTTACAGATATTACTGCTGGGTGTTACTGAAAAAAAAATCAAAAATCTGATAGATTTTTTTATATTCTCCAAGTTTGCAGATCTTTTTCATTCATTCTGTGGGAAATGCTAATACATCACAGTCCAGCAGACATCCCATGCTGCCTTTTCCATAAAAGAGATGAGGAATGGGAATTTGAATAGCTAATATTTAGTGCACAGCCTCACCACTGTTGCCACCATGTATCTGTGTGAGTGAGTGAGTGGGAGACGGTTGGGGAGAGGGTACAGGAGGGAAGCGCATGGCAAAGCATGAATCTGCTGCTGTGCTCATGGGAACAGCAGCAGACTGTGTCCAGCAGCAGCTGTGCTGCAGTTGGGTGTCCCTTCTGCGTGTGTGTTGTTTCTAGCAGTAGTAGGGGAGAAGGCCTCTCTTGTGCGTGTGCTTCCTGGCAGAGCCCACAGCTTCCCAGGCTGGAGTCCAGAATGGGGATCCGACTCTTGCAGTTGTCAGAGCCAGATCATCCTGCCGGCATGTGAGTGTGGTGGGAGGAAGGACCTGGGAGTGCTGGTGGACACCAAGTTAAGCATGAGGCAGCAATGTGCCCTTGTGGCCAAGAAGGCCAATGGTATCCTGGGGTGCATCAGGAAGAGTGTTGCCAGCAGGTCGAGGGAGGTGATCCTCCCCCTCTACTCAGCCCTGGTGAGGCCACATCTGGAGTACTGCGTCCAGTTCTGGGCTCCCCAGTACAAGAGGGATGTGGCACTACTGGAGCAAGTCCAGCGAAGGGCTACAAAGAGGATTAGGGGACTGGAGCGTCTCTCTTATGAGGAAAGGCTGAGAGAGCTGGGCCTGTTTAGCCTGCAGAAGAAAAGACTGAGGGGGGATCTTATCAATGTGTACAAGTATCTGAAGGGAGGTTGTCAAGAGGATGGAGCCAGACTCTTTTCAGTGGTGCCCAGTGACAGGACGCGAGGCAACGGGCACAAACTGAAACACAGACGCTTCCATCTGAACATGAGGAAAAACTTCTTGACTGTGAGGGTGACAGAGCACTGGCACAGGTTGCCCAGAGAGGCTGTGGAGTCTCCTTCTTTGGAGATATTCAAAACGCGCCTGGATGCAATCCTGTGCAATGTGCTCTAGGTGACCCTGCTTGAGCAGGGGGGTTGGACTAGATGATCTCCAGAGGTCCCTTCCAACCTCAGCCATTCTGTGATTCTGTGATTCTGTGAAGGATAATCACTCTAGTACGTTTTAAGCAAATCTTGCAGAGTATTAAAAGGAATAGTTGGAGAGATTCTGAGTGGCAAAGGATAAAGGAAGAGAGAGTCAAGGCAACTGCTGTGTTACCTTTTGGACTTCCTCGTTTTTACACAGGAGCCAACTCACCCAAGGTGCATAATAGTGCCTTAGCCAAAGCCTGTTGAACTGAAATGAACTGACTTCAGTAGGCTTTTGCTCAGGCTCAAAAAGTTACGTGATTGCAATAAACTTTAATGGGTCAATTTTCCAATCCATCAGACTGAAAGTGCCATTGTTTACAGTAGTCTGGGCCTGTTGCTTTCCCACCGAGGCACCTCTGCCCTGAGGTGGGGAAGTCCAACCCTAACCAGGCTATTTCCAGGCCTTGAAATTGCAAGGAGGTGTATTTGTGGGCTCTGCTGGTTAAGTTGGTAGCTATTGAAAAAATAATTGGTGGTGAGTTAGTTAGGGGAGCCTACAGACTCAGAGGCAAAGCTTAACTTCCACTGATGCTTGGATTCTTGTGATGTGTTGACATTAATGAAATTCAGTAGCCTAAATTATTACCTTTGAAAATGAGATGGAGACGTCTAAGTCACAAAAAATCCTTTTGAAAATGTTGGTCTTATTGTATATTATTTTCCAAAGAAATGGTATGAAATATTTCCTTACGCATTTCCCCTACTTCTCATCTAAACAAAAGCAACTCAGAAAGTCCTGAAATTGAAGTAACTGTTGGCCTAAAGGACAACAGTACTTACAACAGAGAGTGTGTCAACAGAGTTAAAGAGAAGACAAATACTAGCTCTGGTTGTATTATTCTTGGCCTTCCCTAAATTTCCTGCTGATGGGAAACACTTAATAAAATTTGTTTTTGATAAGCAGATTTTGAAAGGACAACTTGTTCAGTGCTAAGTTAATCCCATGGAGGAACTGAAAGTCTGGAAGATCTGCCATTTGAGCAAATTTGTTTGTTTGTTTGTTCAGTTTCATAATAAACATAAAAGGAAAACAACATCTATGAACAAAGAGTCAGTTTCTAATCTGCTTTATATCAGTAAAAAAATGCATCCATTTAAGATAATCTGGACATACACCAACTTGAGTTGGGACTCTAGTCCAAAGTCTTCATGAAAATAAATACTATTATGAAAGCCAAACAATATCGTCTATCTAGGAATATAGTAAACTTCATTGCTACATCCTGTATTTTGTCAACAGCTACTGCTACATGCACTGAATCTACATTCAAGCAATGTAGATGTTGGTAATACCCTATTAGTGTGATATTCTGAGGTACGTGTACTATTTGGAGTTACATCAGCTTTCTCTGATTTTTGTCTGCCTTTTAAGAATTTTCTTTTTCATGCTATATTAATTATATATAATTATGAAGGTGTGCTACAAATTCTTGAATCTTGAAAAAGCATTACATTTCATAGCACGTTTAATATGTTGTCCTCTAAAGGAATGAATTTAAGGCTGAGCATTAATTATGATTCTATTCTAGGCTTTAAAGTTGCAACGATAGCGCTCCAAATGCATAGTTATCAGAAATTAAGCTGCAAGAATAATCTATTTATTTACTTTCATTATATATTCCCCTTCCTTCACCTTAGCTTCATTCTTTGCTTGATTACAAGCAGGTAAATTTATGGAGAAATATCTGGCTTTGAAGTCATTTATAAAACTTCCATTGACCTTGCAATACAAAAGTCGCATTGAAGGATTTCAGAACTCAGTATGTAAACTGGAGAACAAGGACTTAAGGGATCACTGACCAAGCTAACAATTTAAAATATTATCATTTCAGTTAGAATGAAATGCTTTAACTTCTGATAAATAAACACAATTCAGTGTTTTTTTTTTATAGCTATTATTGTATTTAGTAGGAATAGACAACACTTTGTTGATTTGCATTTATGATTATTCAGAAGTTAAAATATTTAGCCCCAAATTACAATAATCTCTGGCACACGACTTTAAAGTAATTCATTTAGCTTAAATTTTAACATCATCAGTACAGATGATACTAGTTCTCAGTTAAGAGAAAAGAAAAATACTTGACAATGAATGCTCCTTTTTAGACATTGACTGATCTATTCTAAGCATGTATTTTAAAGACCTCATCAAATATTCTGCAATCACTGTAATCATTCTTATATTCAATTTCTTTTGATGCTTACCTAGATCATATTCATGGAATATGAACTTTCTTGTAAGCCAGACATTACAAGTGTAGATTTAAAAGGTATGCGCATGCTTTTGTTCCACACACACACGTACACGCACACACACACACACTCTCCTTCTGACCTACCTGTATACACTCTTCAAAGCTGTAGTATGGCCCACTTCTCACTTGAATTTTCTGAAACAAAAGTCAAATTTCATGCTCCCCCAATACAAATAGCTGCTGGAAAATAAATACATTTTGATAAAAAGCTTTTTAATAATCACATTTCATGGGTCCATTTTTTCCAGGACTAATCTGAATTTAATGAATGGTGATATACATACCTTTGCTGCAGCCTCTGGCTGGCTCAACTCAAGAGCTAGTCTATGAGGAGACAGACCAAACTGCTTTTAATGGTGAATTCAGCTCTCTCTTTTATTATGTGCTGACAGCCTTCTTTACTCTTTCCCATCCCCTCATTTTACAGCTCCACTAAACAATAAATACAGATTTTCTCTCTTACATTGGTGGTAAACTGCTCTCATTGTTGAAACTCATCTTTAATTATGACATCAGTAAAACCAGAACTGCATCTTGGAAGTATAAGCTAAATCCCATTTTTTCATTATTTCTTATTTTTTGCCCAGAGATTCTCATGGAGAATGTGTTGTTTACACTAACTCTTTAGCTAAGGGTTAGCTAAGCTCCCAAAAATGTTTTGTGATCTCTCATTTATGACTTAAAGCTAGTGCATTTACTTATTCCTTGCAAAAAAAAGCTGTTTTTGAAGACCTTTTCCCACTAATTTCTGATTTATTTGAAAAATGAATTTCCCAAACAGCGCTTTTTGTAAGGAATTCAGAGTAGTCTCTGACTTGCAGATCTTTGTTGTAAGAACTTTCTAGAAATAATGCGAAAATACATTTGAAGCCTGTTATTGTTAAGGTAAGGAGGTTGAATTTTTTCAGAGTTACTGCATATTTTCTTCACTTATTATAGTACTTAAAGCATCCAGTTTCCAGCTAACCCTAAAGCTTTGAAGAAATTGTTAGTACGCATGGCTGCTTATATTCCTATATACACTTCGCATGTATTTAAGCACACAGGTAGGCACAATATCATGCTTAAAACACTTCTCTGTATCAGAGTCCTAGAGCAAATGCAAGTGGAGGATACCATAGTAGTTGTACAGGAGTTTATAAATAGAGCAAAATTCTTCACTCTAGTGGTCATATGCTGTGTGAAGTGCATGGCTGGAGAGTACGTACTTGTGATTATTCMTATATGGCTCATTGGATCTATTCTGATTTGCAGAACTCATAAGACCTTAAAGTTGTAACTGATTGGAAATCATCACCATATTAGCTACACAAAGTTTTAATGTGAAAATTACTTAGGTTAAATTAGACTTTCATGATGTCAGTGGTTTTAGAATGTTTCATCCAACATATCTCAGTATTCATAGTAGGGGTCTATGACAGGTTCTCCAGGCCATAAAACTCAGATCTTTAAAGGGTTTTATTTGCCTGACTCCTGCTTATGCCTCTAAATGTCAATTGGTTTGGAAGATTTGGTGCTCATTGTCTCTAGAATCTGCAGTGGCTTTGTTAGAAACATACTAAAGGCACAAGAGAATTAGGAGCTGCAGTCAAAGACAGCAGTATGAAGAACTGTCATGATACGCAGTCATCGCTATGGGAAAAAGCTTTAGGTCAATGTTTAAACCATAAATACTACTAAATTTCCAAAGGCTCATCATTTCTGAAAAGAGAGGGAGCCAAGGAAGCACATACCAAATTATCAAATAAAATCAGGACAAAGGATTGGCAAAGACTAAACACATTTTGATCTTTTCTGATGCTTATAAAGCTTTATAGCTTTATAACATTATCATCTATCCCAGCCACTTGTATGGCAAGGGTATTGACCCTGCTACTAATCTAAACATTTAACCTTAAGTCAGAATTTTTTCTTTACTGTAAATGCATATTTCTATAGGCCATGGACAGATACCCTGGGGGAAATTGATTAATGTTCCATTTGCACTTAGTTGTCTCTTACCATGTTTTTTCCTTTAGGGTGAACAGGGTCTTATAGGTCCCTATGGTCCCCCAGGACTCCCTGGTGTTGGCTATCCAGGACCCAAGGTAACTCTCAGTAATATATCTGTTAAAATGCTAACTCTGTGCAGTCCTTTTCTTGATGAAAATTCTTACTTGCTGTTTCATCAAACTCAACCTCTTATAATCCAAATGTAAAATGAATAACATTGATGGGTTTGTGTATTTGCATGGGATGGAGAAGACAGAGCTGCCTTTCCAGCAACTCCAAATTTTGATTATGAAGCCACTGGAACAGTAGAAGTCAGAAACAATGCCATTTAAATGAGGGTAAAATATGTGAGATGAGTTTCAAACACTAGCAGATGCTTGCACTAATGAGTAAACATACTTAAAGGCATACCAGTATATCTCAGTCACTATGATAGACATTCAAGTGACACATTTGCCTTATTATTTCTTCACTGAGGGACAGACTGCAAGGTGGAATGCAGTCTTGCTAACTTGGAGAAATCATGACTACCTATGTTGGCCAGCCAAATCTTCCTTTCAGGGTCTTCAAAGGCATCTATATAGGAACCGTGGCTACTTAGTTTAGGAGAGCTTTGTTAGAAACCTACAGCTTAGACTCAAACAAGAGATCTAAATTAAGCAGAACCAGATCTCACCCAAATTAGTCTGGCTACTAAGTTTTTAGAGTTCATTTATGCCAAATATCTTCCCTATTTTTTCAAGTCAAATGCCAGTGTCTAAAATAATCTCACTTTTCTGCTTTTACTACTTTAGTTTCTACATTCATTGGACTCTTAAGTGTTTTCTGTGCAGTGGAGGCAGAATGTAGCCAGGGATTATATAGCTCAGAAACAGTAAAAGGGGCTCTATTGGATCATTCCAAAAAGGAAAATAGTTTATGGAGGAGGAATTTCACTCCTCAGTACAGTTTCTGTACTACTCTGAGGAGAGAGAAAACTGCTTTATACTCTTATCCTTGAAGCACATAGTCCTCTGTACACTGGAGTAATGCTGAAGATTGTAACACCTTGTAAGAAGGAGACACAGAAACTATGTAGTGCGTGATGTTCCCATGCAATTAAATGTTCTGCTGAAAAGGCTTGAATAGAGTTTGAGTACCTAGACTGAGGTTAAGGGGGGGAAACCTCATAACTGACCATCCATGCTTCATGGTTGATTTATATTGCAACCAAATGTAGCCTGACTTCCCTCCTCCTTGTCACCTCCAAGGGCCAGTGCTCTAAGCAGCTGCCCCAATGCAAAGAGATAACACCCTTTTGCTGTTGGCATGAAGGCTGGAATGCAATCTACTGCTCCACGTGTTAATTGAAAGTTACTTTGGAATGTTTCTAAATTTTCATTTCTGTTTGTTTTATGTCAAGAGATGCTACATGTTTGATTTCAGAGTTGTCTGGCGACATGATTAACTCATCTATATATAAATGTTAAATTTTTCGAAAGCATCATGTTGAATTAGGACTGAAATTTATAATATTCTTTTTCACAAGGGGGCTCAAGGCCAAGAAGGAAAAATTGGATTCCCAGGACCCCCTGGAATTGGTGAGCCAGGATTACCGGTAAGTCAGTGGTATATGTATTGGAAGTAGAAATAGTAAAATAAGTCTTAGTGACCCTAATTTATTGATAGCAACTATATTGACAACTGATTCCACAAACAACTCAGTATCTAGTCTGGACAGCAGAAATGTGTTTGGATGTGTCAGCCCAATATTGCAATACTAATTGCATGTAGCTTACCAGAGTAGGGGAGTAGAGCCATTTCCAAACAAGTTTGGGGGKTTTTTTTGTTTGTTTGTTTGTTTGTTTTTTGTGGAGGGGGGAGGAGGAGTTTACTTGGTCCATGTGAGCAAGATTACAGTATCCGGTTTGCAGAAAGACATGAAGTTGTTTATTAATAGGTGTACAAGTACTTGTTTGAGTTAAGGACAGTCTCAAAAATTGTCTAAGATCAAATTTAAAGAAGATGAAAATCTAAGGGCCTAGCTGTTCCTCAGCACCTCTGTGTATTTTTAATTGCATCAGAAACAAAAATCCAAATTTGCCAACATACTTTTTCTTTATGCTCTTAATTGTTTCTTTATATTTTGAATTACAATAAGTTAGCTTTAACAAGCTTTTTTGTAGCTTTCAGAAACAGTTCTCTCCTCTGATAGCCTTCTTGGAAACAGTGTTTTTGATTTGTAGCAAATGGGTGTCTTTTTTCATCATTGAGTTTGTCCCCACTGGCTGCTTTTTCTTCCTGCTAGACATAGTTTAAAATGTATATTTTCCTGTCTATTTCATTAAAAATCACAATGAGATTATTAATTAAGGAGCCACACATGTGGATTGGTGTAAAACGATTTCAGGATCCTCATTTCATTCTAATAAAAATTTTAAAAGTCACCTTGTGATTCCAAAAGAGAGTTTTTCTCACCAAAAAATGTAGAAACTTTACATTTTATCAAGACCATCCTTAAAAACTCTTCTATAACTTCGGATAATGAAAGTTAGCTGAATTATCTGGAGGAACAGAGGCATTGCAAATATTTATTGAAGCCAAATTGGCATTCTCTAATTTTGCATGTTTAGCCATTTAAAAAAAATAGTTTTACTGTTTCTTCCATACCAAAATGTTACATGTTATTTTACAATCTTATGTTGTGAGTTATGCCATTTTTAAAGAAAAAAATATGTTCAAATTAATTATTTTAATGATTTTAGGTATATGAAATTATAGGCAATAAAATTCACAGCAGTAAATGTATTTATTTAAATTAATTCAAAGTCTCATTTGGGTTTTAAGGATACAATCTTTAGGCATTAATTATGTTATTCTCACTATTTCAGCATTAGCTTATTCTAATCTAAATCCTCCAGTTAAGGGTTGTTGCACTTTGTTTTAATTGCCTAGGCTCAGCCAGCTGTTGTGGAAGTGTTATTTACTGCAGTTATCAGAGTCATGAGGGATGCAAGGAGTTATGCTAGCAAGTTAGGCAAAATGTCAGTAATTACTGATGTAGTCTGAACATGTTTTTATTTTCTTACAGGGACCACCTGGCCCTGATGGTCTACCAGGTGAGAAAGGACTACCAGGAGAGGGCATTCAAGGCCAGAAGGTAGTTTTACAATAATTACTTTTTTTTTTTTAAACTTTGTGGGACAAATTTGCAATTGTATCTAAGTTATTTAAGAGGACTGATCATTTCACTGGTACAAAATATGAGCTGATGGATTTTGGTCTTCTAATCATTGTGCTCTCTGAACATTCCTCCCAGTTGAAGAATTCTATCAAACTAATTACCAAAAAGTTGTACAATCTCTCTGACAGTAAGAAGTTAGTGGAATTCTTATTTCTGTTTTTAATAAGAGATCTTATTTTTGTAGCATTGATGAGATAAATTGTCTTCTGAAAATCTATTTAGCTATTTACATTCTGTATTGGAAGAAAGCATACAAGAACTGTTTTCCTTCTGTCTTGCTGTTTTGGGAAGCTAAAGCATGGATTGTATGAGTCTCTACGGACTGCTCCATCCTTAAGGGCAGTCACTAGATTAATATATGTGAACATGCCTTTTTTTTAATAAATATTGATAAGCAAAGATTTGTAGTTAAATCACAACTAAGCTTCCTATCAAAATATAGCCCTCTTATTTTGTGGTTTCAAGATTCTCTAGAACTTGTCTTGTCTAGTCTTGGACTACTAAGCAAAGAATATTTTTCTTCCTTTTATAGAAAAGATGTTAGCCATGCACTTGCACCAGAAGTTTCTGAACTACTCCATCTGCTTTCCTAATGAACATATTATTGCATTTTCAAAATGTACCTTCCTACTTCTTGCTATTTCATTTTCTCCTTTCTCTTCTTTAAAGTCCTCTGAAATAAATTAGTTCAACAACACAATAAATGCAGATGTAGTATGTTATGAATTGTAACTGAATTGTTTTCCCTAATAGTAATTCCATTGATTATCTTGTTTGTTTGTGAAGGAATACTTTTTTTCTTCATCATTGTGGTGACCAATTTGTCTGGGATGGTTTCCTTTATAAACTCCTAAATACAGTTGTACAACTGCCACATGTTTCTAGGGTGAAAAAGGCTCTGAAGGTGTTGCTGGTCCACCTGGACTGCCAGGGCAACCAAACAAAGGTGATAAGGTGAGGCACAGAGCATTATATATTTATAGTAAAATTAATGATGAATTATTCACACAGTATTACAACAATATGTAAATATATTCTAGCTGGAATCATGAGGAATTACTCTACACCATTTCATGTAGCTTCACAGACTGCACTCATCTATCCAAATATATGAGCCTTCTAGTATTAACTGAGAGCACCAAGGACTGTATTGTAAGAAACTGGGAGAATGAGGGAATAAATGGACTTTTTTCCTCCTAAATTTATCCTATAAGTATTATTTCTAAATATATCATATTTTAATTAAATAGGAAAAAAAATTAAAAACCTGTTTGTCTCATCTAGCCTAATGGATCTGGGGCTGGCAAGCGAACAATCTAGCTTCTGAAATTTGTTAGCTTTTTGACATCCAGTCCCCGAAAGTGTAATCCACAACAGTTTTGATTCCTGTTGCTTCAGGAGATTCTAACCTGTATCTTGTACGTCCCCAGACAACGGCTGGTGAAAAATGCCGAAAAATGCCGAAATGTCCCAAAGACAGAGACAATGATCCAGATCTTCCTTCTCATGGTTTAGTGCCGTAGCCCTAGTCCTACTTCCCATTGTTTTCCTGCCCTCACGTCCCACAACTTGTGTTCCTCACTGCACAGCACACGGCTTCAGCAGAAGGAGAGGTCAGCACTCCCATCCAAAGTAGCCAACACCTTAGTCAGCAGGACATTCTTCTCAGATGTGGGGACTTCAATTACTCATCTTACTCTCCAATCGAGTAGTCTCTAAGATCTTCAGAGCAAGCTAGGTGCTATGGTTAGTCTGATTTGGTCTCTCTGTGAGAGGCATGGTCAGTGAGCACCTGCCAGACAGTCTTGCTCAAGGCCTTAGATACAGGAAGATTTTTTATCTGCAGAGGAATGAGCTGTCTTATTCACAGGTCTGTGTAGGAAAAATTCAGTCAGTATCGGGACAGTAAGTGTTTGGGAACATTACAGTAAATAAGCATTTCTGAGATAAGTGGAACTAAGAGAGTTTTGTTTCCTAGGGCCTGGTGTCATACATCCCTGACACCTCCACAGATCTTTGACCCTTTCAATACCCTTATGATCCCCCCAACATAATACCTCCATTCCCTCCCCAAGTGCTCTACAGTACCTCTGATTTCCTTTCCCTGTACAAACACACATAAAAAACCTAGCCCTCCTCCCCCTTCAGTGTGCTTGGCTTCCCTTCTATATGCAGCTGACCATTTTCTTGACAGTTGTAGGAACCTACTGTCTTTGAGGTCTTCGCCCTTCCAGCTCTTCTCCTTGATAATGGCAGATAATTTCAGAAGATTTTAGGAGTGACTAAAAGACAGATAGACAGAAAGTACAATGTTATAAGCTTTATTTCCTCGAAAAGTAGGCTAAAAATTGATGCCATGTCTGGAGCATAGCCAAGCAGAAGTTTTCAGYATCACAGTCTTGAGCGTGGGTGGCTGAATTTTGTCCAAGTCTTGCTTTAGGATCTTAATTCCTTTCTTCAATTCCAGAAGTGGCACATAGTAGACAGAGGTTAAGAGCTAATTTGGTTGTTCAGACAGCTAGAGTGGAGATTGGTAACATAGTTGATTAGTGTTCTTTCTGAGAGACATGCTTCACATTGATGTCTTACTTATCCATTGTATTTCCTTAGGCTTGGATATAAAAGTGCTATGTATTGCTGCTATTTTTATTCTAATAGATAGTTTTGTTAAATAGATTATTTTAGTTAAAATGAGGGTGTGTGTTTATATATCTGTATACACACACACACAAAATATATAAAATTTGTATGCATGCATAGACATAAACTTATATAATAAATATATGAGATGTCTCAGAATAATTTAAAATCATCTTCCCAGCAATTTTTCATATAGATCTTTTACATTGTCTTCATGAAAGTTATTCACAATAGTCTGTAACTAAATCAACCTTTTTGTGACAGCTTGGCAAATATTTTTCAAAAATGTTCTCTGGATTACAACTTACACTTGTCAGTTTTTCTTCTGAGTGTTGTGCAAGAAACTCTGTATACTTCAGAACAAGAAAATCTTTACATTAAATCTCAGTCTGTAAAGACAGGCCACAAATCCTTTTACTAATAATGTTATAGCTGTGATAGTCTAAAGTTATAAATGAGATGCAGTTTGTAGAAAGGTGTGTTATTTTCTTATTATATCAACTGCCCTAGGTAGACTCTTATTCAAAACTCATTTAAATCAAATTGAAGTAGCAAACTTCAAGATAAGACAGTCTGGGGTATTTGCTCTGTGTTTAGTTTAAATATGTTAATCAACTAACATAGATTATTGCAATTTAGCTCCCTGGTATACTTACAAAATTTTTAATATAGGGTGAACAAGGCCAAGTGGGACCACAGGGCCCAGCAGGACCGCCTGGAATAGGCAATCCAGGAAGCCAGGTAAGTTTGAGTCACGGACAGATCTTCAGCTGCAGATATGACAAAGTTGGCTGGTATAAGCTGAGTCAGACATTTGTCTATTCCATTCTTAAATTAGAGGGAGCCCATAAACTGCCTAGCTCTAGTGTGAAATTCGCCCTGCATTTTGTCTAGTTCTTTCATAAAATGACCCAGCCAAGACTGGACATAGTATTCCCCCTGAAGTCTCACTGCCATCAGATGGATGAGGATAACTTGTGTTATATAAGTTAATTCCAGTTATTATATCTCAGAATTAAATGTTTTCATTTTTTTTATTGGCAATAGCAGCAACATGCGATCAATTTCATCAGGTAGACTGCAGGCTGCATCTCCTATTTAGGAGAACCAGGCTTAATTCTAATCCTGTTCATCTATTTTTGCCACCCTAATGGATGAGAAAGATGGGTGCATGGACCCTACTGCTCTCCTAAAGGAAAATAGTTTTCCTACTGAGTTCAAAAGAAAAAGGATCAGGGCCTATACTTTGGAGATATAATGAACATTTGCATGCATTTTTTGTTTTTTAATTTGATCAAAGCTCTAGTTCTGATACGGAGACATTAAAAGTCTCACAGTGATTTTCATTTTAAAAAGTATCAAACTAGTCTTTAGCCAAAGCTTGCTGATATAAATGATCCCAACTGATTTGAATGGTATTAGAATCAAGAAAATAGAAATTTGGTCTAATCTGCACAATAATTTTCATAGGAATAAATCAGGTGCACCAAATGGATGATGAATTTCAAGCATGGAAGCATATGTTACATTAACTGCTTTATTTTGTTTTTAGGGTATACAGGGTCCACAAGGAAGCCCTGGGGCAAAAGGATCTAAAGGTTTTGGTCTGCCAGGTCCAAAGGTAATGGTTCAGACATGATTTTTAAAAAATGGCAAGAAGCAACAAGCACTAGCAAGCAGCAAGAAGCAACGTATCTTCGCCAGGCTTTTCAAGAGCGTGTTTTGATGAGATGAAAATGTAACTGTTCATTGGAGACAACAATTCAGCTTTGATCTTTGAGAGGAAAGTTCCAATGTTATCAAGGTGTTCCCCAAATGCAACATATGGCTTCTGCTTAGCCTCTAACTTATCAGCTTTGTGAATGTGGATTTTAGGTTCTGAATGAACACAAATTTACAAACAAAATATCTTTCAGATATGTTCATATCAAATGAGTTTAGTGCCATATACACATTGTATTTAAGTATAGCATTTTACCGAGCAACTTAGCTATAAACCTGTGATGGTTTGGAAACTTATGCCTAGCCCCATCAGACTAGCTCTTACTTCTTACCTCTGTCTGTTGTTCAGCCTTCCATGGTAAACATGAGCGAGAACCAAAATGTATTAGAAAGACTTGGAGAGAAGAAAGAACTTAAATATATTTAGTAGGTGATACTGCATCATAGCAGGAGGTAAAGTAGGAAGAGAACAAGAAAACAGGGCAAGAAATCACTGCTGTCAAAGCCCAAGTGTCTAGCAGTACAGTGTCAGGTGAGAACTGCATGAGGGGAAAAAGGGGAATTGACCATATATTCAGGAGAGGAAGTGGCATGAACAGATAAAATGTAAAGCAGAAGTATGCTGTGTAATCATCTTGATCTACAGAAAGAACACAGTGGTTACTCTAAAGAAAGCATGGAGAAATACAATCATTTTCTTCTGGACTTTGGCATGTAAGGAGCAGTTACAGCAACAATCTTTAATATTAATGCAGAGAAAAATAAGTAGTTGTGAAAAATGTTCTATATGAGGAAGTTTTCCCTACCATGAAAACGTATTTTAAAAAGCAAGATTGAAAATTTGAATTACTAATTCTTTAACTGTTTTATAAGTACTAGAAGGAAGAATCAAGATGGTAAAATTTCCTGTTAAACAGAAGTTCTGATTTTTCTTTGTTTGGACTCACCTTTCTTTCAGTGACAAAAGAATCTTAAATATATTGGTATAAAATAAAAAATATAAAATATATTTAAGAGAGAGAATTAAAACAAAGATGAGGAAATTGGAATGATTCACGCAGACTTTTTCCCCCCATTGCAAAGTTAAATAAAGTTGATGAAGCCCTACAAGTTATTGGGGTTTTGAAAGAATAGATTTTTACCACGGAAAACTACTCAGTTGAAAATCTGACCATCTCTAAAGCAACTAGTGAAATTGTACAAGTAATGAATGAAGCTCAACTATGTTCCTTTGCCAAAAAAAAAGATTTTTTGTTACTAGGGTCAACCAGGTGAACCTGGACAAAAAGGAGAACCAGGACTTCCAGGAATTGGAGTACGAGGATTTAAGGTGAGCCTATTTTTTAACTGCTACTGCTTCTAATTCTTTCCCAGATTGCTGATAAACTAAATAGAAGGTTTATGTGATATAAATTGACTATGATCAAAATAAGGAGGGATTTCAGTGACAGATATTTCTCCAACTTCACAGTTTTATCCTTTAAACACGTATTGCTGTGCTAGGACTCTCACCCTCTCTCCTAAAATCATTATGGCAGCCATAACAGGAACAGAGTTTGTCCCTGTGTTTTCTAAGCTAATGACATATCTCCAAGACCTGTTAGAAAGGCTACTGCTACCTCTGTTCCTCTGCACAGATTGAAACAAACCCAGTCTGTGTGACAGTGGTGGCCGTACCTCCCATGTGTTAGTAGAGCTGGTGACGACTTACAGCTTTAATTGACTTTAGCTGCATTTTTGAAGGCTGTATACCAGGTCATTGGTGTTTCAAGTAGGATTTCCAAAAAAAGCAAGGTAAAATGACATGGTCATTTTGTTTTAAGTGATTTTTCCTAGGATCATGCAAGAAGTACTTAGCAGGACTAGTTCCTGTAGGTGGTTTCAACTCTTTGTGGCAAGGCCTGTCTTAAAAGTAATACCTAGACCAGTTTATGCAGCGAGTTAGTAGCCCTGCAGTCAACAACTTCATTTATGGTACAAACACTTTACTAGTGTCATCCAATTCATGCAATGAATAAGACAGAAGATATGTGATCAGATAAACCAATGACTATAATGTAAATGCATAAGAGAATTGATTAAGTTGGACAGGCAGTTTAGGTTGATTATTCCTTAGGACCCAGATGTTTGACTTTGCAAATAAATGACATTCTTGTCATATTGTTCTTGCATACGGAAAACAAACAGCATTTAATTATGTGTTTTTCTTGCCAAATAAATGTAAATTTATTTAATACAAAACCAAGAAAGAAATTTAAAATATGTATTTTAGATTGTGCAATTAGAAAAAGTTACTAACTTTATAGCATATTTAACTTACTGGGAATAACAGCAGAAATACTGTATGACATTAATTAATATTCTAATCCATTGTACAGAATAGAAGAACTTATTGAGGTATGCAAATATAATTATTTATTCTTCTCTAAGGGAGATATAGGTCTATCAGGACTCCCAGGAGAGAAAGGGGTGCAGGGAGACCCTGGGAAGGCAGGGAAAAAGGTAAGGCAATATAGTTTACTGAATGTAAAAGGTGTAGATGAAAGAAGACCAAATTTGGTTTACACTACTTTGCAGGTATGCAATAGCAAGTTGTTCGTCCTGGGGGAGGGCATGTGCTTATAGTTTTGTCAAGAAGAGGGAGTATGTTAATTGAGAGGAAGTTTCCAATAAATTTAACTAAATTTAGGGGCTCCCATCTGAATCAGTAACTGTTCCAGCTCCCCTGGCTTTTGTGGGCTATTGACTGCTGCTAGATTTCATGATCTTTTTGGACAACAGTTAGCTTTTGTCTTTAGTCTATTACTCACAGTCTGCTCAAATTTTCTCTGACGCCAAGAGGTCATGCTCAAATTAGTGTGACCTAGGGCACACTAGCTGAATTGTGAGCTCCGGCTGATGTCTGTCAGCATGGTACAGAAACTGTTACAGGCAGCTAAAACCTGTGCTGGCCATTTCTAAAAGAAATTCTGAGATTTGAAGAGAAACTCTTTCATCATGGGAAAAAAGAATCATAGTTTCAAAATGGTGGAAAGAAGTTTTAGAGGAAAGCAAAGCAGAGAGCCCAAAATAGTCATTGCAGAATAAATTATGAGGAGACTTTCAAATCTATATTTTTGCAAAAAGAATGAGCTGCTTAGTGAGCAAAAATCAGCTCTTTGGCTCATTCTTGAAGAGCTGCTAAGAAGCAGGGTCCTTCCAAACTTTGCTACTGTGCAGCTCTTAAATGAGGGTAGCAGCTGCCCAACACTTTGAACTGATTAACTGAACATGGTTCAGTGTATGCAAATCAGCATTTTTTATCTATATGCCTTTAATCAGAAAATGTCTGATTAGCTATAATAAATATCTCATATTAAGAATCCAGCTTCACATTTTGCTTCATCTTATCCATACAATTTCAGCTACGAAGGCAGTGCAAACACCAGCTTGACAGCTGCAGCCTGAGGAGATAAGTTTTCTATTTTGGATAAATATTTAGCATTTCCGTGGTTGCTTAAGTTTTATTATAAATTTGAAGTCACCTACTATTAAAGTGCTCGAAATGAAGATCCCAGTGTATCACAAGTGATACATCAATTAAGTGTGGATGTTGTGTTAAAATTAGAGCTTGACTGTTGTATTTGGGAATGCTGGTTTCTTCCTCTCACATGTTACCATCATTCTGAAGATCATCTTGGTGCAGTGACCTTTTTGTCATAATTCGTTAAAATTGAAAGTKTTAGTACTGAGGAGCTATCTCAGGTTTTCAAGGCAGTGCAAAGAATTGTTTGATGCCTGCAGTGAATAGTGAGCACAGAGATATGATTGCATTTATTTGCAGGTGGTAAGTTGGCTCACAGAAATGGGATTCCAACTGGTGCCTAACACAAGAAGGTTCTGTAATATCATGTTCATCAACAGCTAGAATCAGAAATGGACTTTTAATTATAATCTCTTTTTCAAATTCTGATTTATCTACAGACATTCTAATGTACTAATCTTGTTGATCTTAATATATTATATTAAGGAAAATTATCTATCAAATATTTGGGAATATGTGAACTATTTGTGAACTATTTGAAGTTGTATCTGTGGCAAATATTTGCAGCCTGGATTGGTTTTTGTCTACTGAGTTGCATAAAGTTGCTGCTTCTTAAAAATCATTTTTCTCAGAATTGGTCCACATAAGATCTGTTGTGATAACTTTGCAAACATTTCTCTTTGTCATATGAGTATATGCATGGAATTATTCCTAAAAGATTAATGCAAGTGCAATTGGCACTACTACAAATCTTTGTAGAAATAAAGAATATGAATGCAGGAGGAGAGTGGGGGTGGAGAGGTTAAGAAGATGGAAAATGGTGGTATCTTTTTCATTCTCAATATTTTCTTTTTTGCAGAAAAAAATTCCAACCAGATTTTTTTTAATGATATTTTGGGAGAAGTATTGATGCAAGCTTTTGTTCTCAGAAGTCCATTTATTAATTGATTAAATAAATATAATTAAATGAAAATTCATTAACCATATGATCTCTGTTAGGGGGAAAAGGGAGATCAAGGTCCAAGAGGCCCAGAAGGACCCCCTGGCAAAGGAGATGTAGGCCAAAAGGTATGGCTTAACATGGACACTTGAGAAATACTATTTTATAATAATATTTTATGCTCCTGTTTTATGAGAGTTCAGTTTTTGGCCTATCTTTTCATTCATTATATCTTAAAGAAGTAATTGTATTTTAACTGATGATTTAAAAGGGCTTGAGAGAGAACAATGCATTCCTTAGCCTGAACAAGTGCAGCAAAACCAGACTATAAACATAGAGACAGAAGTTAATTGGATAATTGAGGTTTTCTAAAAGTTTAGTATAGAATTTTTCTTAAAGTTAGGAGACAAATTACAGCAGTATGCTGATAGGGAGAGAAGGAGGAACAAAGGGAAATTCAGTCATTATTTACATGCCTAAATATGAAATTAAAAGCCTGGAAAGATATATTAGTAGAGAGAGAGAGATGCTTTTCTGTCTCACCTGGTAAAATTTATGACGTTAGGGACAGATTCTAAAACTGAGCGAGATTTCAGTTGGAGTGAAACATCTAAATACCTTTCTAGTTATGGGCTTCATTGTAGTTGTCTTTTTTGCTTATTTGTGTATCTCCTAGCTGTGAATGAAACTTTTTTGTGATTTAAACAAAATCTTTGTTTTGATCAGGGTGACCCAGGAGAAAAAGGATCCCAAGGACTGATTGGTTATAAAGGAGTACAAGGCCCAGCAGGACCAAAAGTAAGCTTGCTCTTTCAGGGTAGCCCTTCCCTTTGTACTTGATACAGGACCTATGGGATTTCTGTAACCTACAAATTCCTCAAGTGTATGATGTTTGGAGACTTGCACAGGAAAAAAAGGAAAAGCAGAAATATGTCCATCCTTTACCCTGAAAGATACATGCACCTGAGGAGAAAAAGGATAAGCAAACATATAATTACAGACTTTGTTGCATTTGAGCACTAAAAAGCTAAATTAAAGTTGTCCAAGTGACTTTAACCATGACATTTTGCAAATTTTGACTTTGAAACATTAACTTTCTGCTAGGCCTTTGTGTGTGTAGTAAGTATCACCCTGAATGATAAGGAAACTTAAACCATACAAGTGTTCAGATTATTCAGTTGGCTTTGTAAACTCTACACAAAAAAGTTAATTAAAGTTTAAAAAGTCAAATATATATTCAACCAATAGTTATTTAAAAATTGGAACAGCTTCCACAAGAGCAATAAATTGAAATATGTTTTTTCCAAAATATTGTCCATTTTTCCCTGAAGTAGTTTAGCTATTTTATATTATTAAAGTTTGATAAAACTTATTGCTACTTGTGCTGGAAATGTAACTGTATGCTTAAACCTAGATGATACTGTTTCGTAACAGGGGGAACCTGGAGAGAGAGGGCCACCTGGTGTTGCTGGATCATCTATTCAGGGGCCTACTGGACCAAAGGTGATTATCTGATATGTGCTTGCTGATTATCTGATATGTGCTTGCTGGAAACCAGAGATGGAAAAAATTCATAACACACATTTCTGTCAAAGTTAAAAGAATAAAAATCAAAGGAGTTAAAATTTCTTTTGGTTGAAACAAAGGTGGCTGAATTTTAGAGGTAAGGAAGGTTGGAAAGTATCAAAAACTAACAGTGTTTAGAGGCTGTTGAACACAGTGCTCAACTTAGTGCATGTTATTACCTCCTGAAACCATTTATTTAAAAAAAAAAAAAAGAGTAACCTTATACACTGTATTTTTATTGTGTAATCACTTTGAAACCTTCTGTTTTCAAATTCACTTACCCTTTCACTTACTTTTTTTTTTTTTTTTAAAGACTAGAAGTTTCCTAACTGTTCAAGTAAGTCTTCCAGGAATGTTTCTATGTGTGGTTCCAGGGAGTTATATGATGAATTACAGTTTTTTTGGGGTGAAGACTGTTTGTACATCACTCCCAAGTGAACACTCCCAAGTAGATACTACTATAAATGAAATATCATATACCAGATAACTAGAGCTAAATCCTCCTCATTGCATTTATGGAAAAAATCTAACTGAAATGAGTGGGACTTGTCGTTCTGAGTAAAACGAGCAGATTCAGCAACAATAAAGCTAACTTTGAAAGTTTAGAAACTTGAAAATTCACCACCACCCCATTTTTATTTTAAGAAGAAAATAGTTGTTGATATTGCAATATAGCAGGTAATTTGAACATTAATTGACACTTAAGTTTTGGTGATGTTTTCAGGGTATAGAAATCCCTAATTCACATCCTATCACTCTGAAGTCATTTTATTCCCATTTTTCTTCTTCCTTAAAGATACACACATAACCACACACATGCACATGTAGGTATGGTATATACAGTGTGTTCACTAGCCTGGCAACAGTACATCACAGGGAGCTAGGACATGGTGTGGACTTGTTTGTGTATGGAGGAACGAAGAAGGGAATGGAGGAAGCCTGGGGCACACATGCAGTAATAGTCAGTCACAAAGAAGAAAGAAAGGAGAAGAGTGTGGCATTTTCCTCATATCTCTTTTATTGGTTTAAAACCATTACAATGTACCAGATTTCTTGGCAGGCATGAAGGCAGGTTTCAGAACACTGGTCTCCCTTCTTGAAATGACACTGTTTTTCTGGATACTGCAACTTTTTGGATAGGCAAAAAAGTCCACTGGTAAAATTCTTGCTGAAAAATAAGAGCTTTGAAGACTTTATTGCCTTTTTCACATTGATTTTATTCACTTCATTACAATTCATATCACTTTCATAGTAGTTTGGCCACGATACAAAATCTACTGGAGTCTGTAGGAGTTTTTCCAGATTCTTTACTAAATTTTAGATCAGGCCTTTTATGTGAATGGCTGATGCAACAGAACAAGTTGCATGGGTAATTATGAAATGCAGGTTGATTTTTAGAAAATACATAATTATTTGTCTCTTTAGCTCCAAAATAATTTCGTTGTTTAAGCAAGAATCTCTACATTTTTTTAAGTATCACTCAATAATGTAACAGGTTACAGAGAAGTTCATTTTCTCTCTCTGTTCCAGAAAGTACGATACTAGTAATGGTGTTCTTGGAACATCCTGGTATCTGCAGTAGTGAAGCCAGACATTATAAATTTCTAATGTAGGGAATCAGCATGTTGTTCAAACCTGGGAGTTGTCAGGGTCTGAGGTCTTTCTAGTGCATCTCTAAATATTTGGTGCAGTACTGGGCAATTGCTAGATGTCAAACTCCTAGACAACTGTGTTTGTGTCCACTGGAAATTTATTTAATTAAAACTACACCCACGCTTGGGGACCACAGTTTTATTTCCCTTGACGACCATTAAGCTATTAATAATATAAAGACAGTAACATTAGATAGCTGTTTTTTTTCTCATATTCCTCTCTCATGGTTACAGCTGCTTTTGATAGAATGTTTGATTTTAATTCCCTAGGGAATGTTCCCTGAGATACAGACTTTCCATCTCATCAAGTTCCACTGAAAACTGAAAGTTTCTTTGTAGGATCCTTAATGTAAAGTAAAATATCCATTGTCTTAGATTAAACACCAGAAGGAGCCAAATTTTGCTCTGTGAAGGGATAAATAGAGGAAAAATGAAACTTAAGCCTGATTGTTTTCCAGGAAAGGTGCTGGCAGAGCTAAGATCACCAGCAGTTGTAACAGATAATATTTGAGAAAAAACTGAAGTTTCTTCCCGAGTCTTTATAAAAGCTGGTATATGGAGTTTGCAACTTTGAAGTGCCGAGCCATTGCATTTGTAGGCTCTGTCTGTGCCGGCACTTGTCGCTGAATCATCTTTGCTGTCCTCTAGGTGCTCTGGCAGAAACAAGGTTATGCCAGCCTTGCATCAATTTGTGCTCAGTTGTGCTCACAAAAGCAGGCAGAAGCCATGGGTGAATCTGGCCCCTGAAACGGAATTGTAACGCTCAACCTTCAGTTGAAAACTAAAGCTGTCAAGTTATTCCTCAAGACAGGAAAAACTCTTTTGACACTCTTGAGGAGAAGCAAAAGTATAAGAGAGGCTAGAAGGTAGCCTCTCTTAAGGTAGCAAAAACTTCTACAAATGTTGATGACATAGTCTCTAGTTCAGAAATTGTCATGTGAGAAAGAGTTGAATATTGTTTCTTTTCTGTAAAACTTTAGTTAAAACTGAAAATAACCAAAATGCTTTTGGGTTGATTTCTTTTTGGATAGGGGGAGCCGGGACCCAAGGGGCCACCAGGAGATGATGGACTTCCTGGAAATTCAATAATGGGACCAACGGTAGGAATTCTTTGAGCGAAAAGATGGAACGTAAAGAAACACAAGACATAAGTAAAGCTCTTACTAGGCTACAGAAACCACTTGCACAAATTCTTCAGAAAAGTAACCAACCAGTTCTTCAACTTTTCCATTATTCCAGGTTGAGCGAATTTTTAAAATATACTTCTGATCTTTTCAAATAAGAAAAACAAAATGAATTAAATAACTAGTCCAGTGTACTTCTGAAACTTTCCTTAGGTCCTCTTCATTAGGAAGGTAGCTCTTCAGTTTCATCTCTACTTTTCATTATCTCATACGGTCTTTGACACATATGCTCTTAGTGAGTATAAACTGAAAGGTATTAGTAATTTTGATTGTTGTGTTTCAGTCTTGCCAGTCCTGGACATTCAAAAACATAGGTAAGACCCAACATAATGACTTTAAAAGATATGTCTTTTAGAAGTACTTATTTACATTTAGGTTACAGAATAGGCTTTACTTGGTTATATCTTTTACATTTTTAACTTCAACACTGAGAATGGAGTACAATAGTCTGTAGGAGGATTTTTGTGCTCACTATGCAAGCATTTAGTAGTTAACTGGCAAGATCAACACACACAAGTGAAAGACCAGAGATAAAACTGAGGATTTGGTGGTAACATGGGGATTGCAGTCTTTGAAAAAGTGACCAGACTGTTCAAAGGGGAAGGAGAACTGTTTTGAGGAAGCTTATCAATTTTTTAAACAGAACTGGCTCATGTACAGGAGGTAGAGAAGCAGCAGAAGAAAGGTACTCATAGGATCATTTTCGAAAGGGTCATGAGTAGAGGCAGAATAGTAGGACATTCTCCTCTGTAGTGCACTGAGTTGACATAAGGCTGCTTGAAGAATAACATGAGACCAAGGGCCATCCCATTTCCAAGGAAACCAATGGGAGGAAAACAATCTATATTCTAGAAGTATTCTCTATCTAATAATAAATAAATAAATTCTATTTTATATCTGTTTCTATATTAATTTACAAATTAAAGGATGAAAGGTTTTGGTATGATACTGCAAAGTTCCCCTCCCATAGTTCTTACTTACTGATTAATGAGGCAAAATGAGAGAACAATAGTTTGGTCTCATAGTCTATGGGACACTTGCCTTAATAAGTGACAATTATGATATAGTGAACAGTTTCCACTGTCTTATAAGTAGCATTCATTAAGATGCATTAACTGTAACTATTAAAACTACTTGATTAACATAAATACTGCTACAAAGAAAAATTAAGAATGGATTTACCACAATTAAATGTAACATACTGATTTCTGCTCATACTGTCCACTGCAGGTGCTTATGCATTTATATAGTGGTGTAGTGACATTTTCTATTTTGTTTACTATACTTTTATAGCAATTCCTAATTTACTTTTTTGATTACCACTGAAGAGTGCCATTATCACAGAACTGTTCTAACCCTCTCCTATTCCTAAGTAATAATAGTAGTTCAGGATCTCTGTTAGGTACATAAAGTTATGACTGCTTTTTCTCCATGCATACTGCATTTGTTATCAGCAGTGAATTTTGTCTGCCAGTTACTCATTACTGTAGGGTTTTCCTCAACCTCTTGAAATTGCTTTTCATTTTAATTAATTTGAATAACATGGCCTCATTAGAAAATGTTGCCACTCAGCATTTACCTTCCCATATTATTTATGAACAATCTGAACAGTCCAATCTCTAGAACAGATCCCATGTCCTCCACTGTAAAAACTGTATATATTTCCTTTTAATTCACAGCTTTTACTTCCTCCCCTCGAATACATTTTATGATATCATATTGTACTTCTATGAGTCATAATCTGGACTGAAACTTTCCATAAGCCTTCTGCCACWTGTGACTAGGGAATAATTCAGAAAAGCTTCTTTGTGTATTTGGGGACAGATGACATTCTTTTGATCACCTTCCCAGGTTGGGATCATGGAACTCATTAATAAATCTCTTTCTTCTACATCTACCTTGTTTGCACATAAAATGTTTCAAATTTATACAAATTTGAGCATTAAAATTCCACTGTTTCACTTTGAGAATATGCAGAGACTGATCAGTTTGTGCATACCTAACATAATATAGCTCAAGACAAAGCTACTCAATGCAAAAACTTTTGTGTGATAATGTCTTAGGAATACCAATTATGTTTTACTCCTGAATTAACAGACATCTATCAGTACCCTTTTTTGATGGTGCTGGATAGCACATTGATCCGCATGCATTCAATACCTTTTATTTTAGAGTTTTCAGCAACTCTATAATGGCTTACATTGTCTATAATCTGGAATGTTGCTTCATTTCCTATAAAAAGAAGCAATAAACATGACCTATAGATGTCCATACCTAATAATTTAGGTTTTGATTATGCCAGTTATTTTAAGTTTTTTTCTCAACAGTGAAAGTGTTCTTTTTGTTGGATGTGCAAAATCCCACCTGCAAATATTTTGAAACTTTTTCCTCTTATTTACACATGGGGATGTCTAGAGAAAGTGAAAACCATGGACATGAGATTTATGTTTATACTCTATCATCTATTATTTTATTTTTTTAAGAGTGGAGAAGAAATTGTCCCTACATTACTGTTTCAGGAAATCAGTTTAGAAAAGCTTCCTTGGAAAGGATGGCAATATAGATGAATTAATTCAGCATACCATTAGTGACAACAACAGCACTTACCTTGTTGACTTGCAGTAAGTCACTGTGGTTGTGTTATCTAGACCCCACAAAACTGTGGGAGGCAGTAATCATAGCAGAATTCCCAGACCATCTCTTCTATGCTTTGGATGCAGCTATAAACAAATTGAAACTAAATAAGCTGGACTAGAGAACTTTGATTTATTACAGATTTGGAACATAATCTTGAGTGGATTTATAACTGCATTACTAATGACAAAACCAGCCAATTCTTGTAGAAGAGAATGTGTTAACATGTATTTGGTATTTACAGTGGTCTGCTAAGACTAAATGAAAACATCTGTTTGGCAGTTCTTTACTGCACTGGAATTTGAGGTAAAAATAGAGATGAATTCATGATTTCCTTTACAGTTTAAAAAAACTGCTACTAAACATTAAAAAAAAAATTCTCATTTTATCCAAAATTTTAGAACTATTTAGTATGAAGAAAAGGTTATATTGGCCTTCCATTACGAAGTTGTTTATGGACTAAAAGTATACTTGCTGGTTAAATTTTCACAGAACTGGATCAGAATTGCATGATTTGGGAATTCTTTAGGAAACATGAAGAAACATCTTCCAAGGCTGATATAGTTTGAATCTGGTGATCAGGTTGTGTTTAAAGTCTTTCAGTGAAAAATGCTTTGGACTGGAGAATAGGAGAGATTCATACTGTTACCAGTGAACTACCATGTACAGTTTTCTTTAAGCATGAAGCATGCCTGCATCCCTATTCCAAATTCCTTCTTAAAATGGTTTCAGAGTTTCATCTTAACCAGAATATTGACTTTCCATTGTTTCTCTTCATTCATATACCTCCTGAGCTAACCTGCACTGTATAACCTGAGGAGAGTCAAAGCAGCTCTTTTATTTTTTCTTGACAGGGCTAAATTGGTTAGGAAGATCTGACTGCATGCTAGAGGGGTTCAAAGACATTTGGATGTCTTTGGACACTGATTTTATTGGATATCTAACTACAGGATTTGTTGGTTTGTTTTCCATGCATGGACACTGGACTCAGACAGATCAGTCCCTGAGGCTGGAGCTGTTATCAGGACTCCATTCACAGTTTCTTGAAGCATTATGCTATTGATGAAACTTCCAGGCACAATGCACTTGTGAAATAGCAGTCCACCATTGTCCAGTCAGCTGTAATTTCTTTTTTCTAGGTACTTATTTTTGCTGGAATGGACAGGAGAAAGGAATGCTATTTGCATGCATTCTTCAAGAGGTGTTATCTGTATGTACATTAACAACTGACCCTCCAACATTCTCTTCTAGAGTCCATTTACACTTCCTGGCACTCTGGGACTGAGGAAGGGCATATACTGCTCCCTGTATGTCCATACACATATCATGCTTAGGAGTGGGGTGGGTGTGCAGCCTACAAGTATCAATAAGGATTTCTCATTGGCAGTACTGTCACATAGGACACTTACCTTCTTCTTTTTGCAAGTAACAGTGTATTGCAAACTGCTAATTTGCTCATTAAATGCCAGGAAAATTGGGAATGAAGAGAGGGAAGAGGAGAAGATTGATATTTGGTTTCCTTTTTGTAGAGAAAGGAAATATTGAATTTTTTCAAATGTGCAGAATTCTTAGTAGGAGTCAGTGGAAGAGTCAACATAAGCAGTGATGGTCTCCTGATACAGAGCATTTTAGCCTAAAATAAGAGAAATTATATGTATATAACATAATATGTTATATTTCTTTTCTTTCTTTCCCATGTAGAATGCTATTTTGCTTTACTGTATGAAAGAACCAGTGTGATTTCTCTGAAACGCAAAATGTGCAATATAATTCAAGATAACTTAAGGCTGGCATATCATGTCAGTATTGTTAAATTCACTGTTGAAAAATAACAACTGTTATCCCCCAAAATCATGAAGTAACTTTAAAAAAAACTTTAAATTAGAATAACTTTAAATAACTTTAAACTAAAATAACTTAAAAAATTAATAACTATTAATTGGTTGAAGTTGTCAATGTTCTGAAAATTTCTTTCTGCCACTACAAATCTAGAAATTAGTCATCACTTAATGAGACCTCCTATTCTTCTGAAATCTTAATTTCAGCAACTGAAACTGCATTAAAAAAGCTTAAAAATTACTGGGCTTTGCAAACAAATTGCAAGAGCTGGCAACTGCTATTCTATATTTCCAAAAGGATCTTAAAAGTTTCCTCAGATGTTTGTAAATAAACATTTTATCGTGGTAATAACTGATGACCTAGTTACTGGCACAATGCCCAATTGATTATTTTCTAATTAGGGTAACCAGGGGCTACCTGGACTACCTGGACCACGTGGAGCAAAAGGAGATGGCCACAAAGGTGAAGCTGTAAGTATAATTTTAATTCTATACTTTTCCTTGCTGGTGGTTAGATCCTGTGCTTTGAGTCCCACAAAAAATGAATTGCTGTGTGATAACTCAATATTTAGTTTTTTAATGGTCATTGCTACTTTGAGATAACTAAGTGCATTTAAGCTTCTCTTTCCTCCTTTAGCTAATTTAAGTACCTCTCATATATTGAATCTCCCTTCCTCCACCTTCTTTTTTGACATTTTGTCTTCAAGATCTCTGATAAGATCTGCTTAACCAAATCTTGGAGCCTTCACTTCCTTGGTTTCTCAGCTGCTTTTTGTCCTGGGGGTCAGATCCTCTTTTTTGAAGACTTGTCCCTCCTTGTTTTTCTAATGGTTAGCTCCTGAGAAAGTTAATGCCTGAACATTCCAGCTGGCAAATTCCATTACAAGGGCATATCAGCACTCACCCTAAATCTCAGTCATCCACTCAAACATGTTTGACAGCTTAGGTATTAGCAACAATTCCTATTCTGATCCTGAACCACAGCTAGGACAACCATGTATCCTAGAATGTATCACCTAATCAGCCATCTGCCTCTTCTGATGTATTGCGGTATAATAACCCAACTGAGAGGGAACTGAAATGGTGAGACCTCCTTTTTTCAGCCACCTGCTCCAGGGGCATCATGGTGAGGGTAATCCAGGCAACATTAGACTAAATCTTATCTGCAGCCTCTGAATTCAGTTATCTCCTGTAGGATGATTGCAGAGGTGCATTTTGACCAGCTGGTGGAGATGACCGCTCAGGCTCAGTACAGACATCTGGTTCTTTCTCGAGATTTTTTATTGCCTGCTGTGTCCTCCACAGTGTCTGTGGGAGACAGGGAAAACACCTGACTGGAGGGTGGGAACAGCAGGTGCTGCCCAGGTAACAGAGCCAGTGATAACTGACTAGCTTGCTCCTGACAATGAGGAGGACCAAGTTGTGAGGGAAGCCTGGAAGGACTGTATCAGGCAGAACATATGTGGTCATTGCTATAACTGAGCAGTGGTTACTGCTCATGTAGATGAGTTTGTATCAATACATTCATTCTTTCTTTAAAAAGCTGTTTCTTGTTCTCTTTATTTTCTCAGGGCTCCTAGTGATATTCTCCAATCCTATATTTTGACGCATGCTTGCTTGGCCTCTAATGGTTAAGGAAAAAACAATATTTCCCTTACAACAGCGTAGCACCTACTTCTGTCTTGTGTCTTGTAAAGAGAGTTGCTAGAACTTCCTGACACTGGCTTCTCTGGCTTTTATGGTAATGGCTGTGCAAACAGTTCCCTCCTAGGAGAGGGAGAGCACCTGGCCTTTCCTTTTAAGAACAGTGAGTAGGAACTAGGTTCTGAAAAGAATAATAAATGATCTAACAAAATGAAACTTTTAGAGAAACTAGCTGGGGCAAGGTGCTGGAGAACTCGGGTAAGGTTTCTCAGAACTACAGAGTCACTTGAACTGAAGTGCAACAACAGGATGGAGGAATGTATGAAAACAGGGATATAGGAGTCAATTCTGTTTCAGTAAGTTCAAGAATTAAATGGCCATTAAAAGACATGCTTTGAAGCTACTTCAGTTTGTAAGAAAGTAAAGACAGGGAAGATAAGGATGCCTCCAAGCAGTATGAAGAGCAGTTGAATTGGCTCTGAGGGACTCACTGGGGAGTTCAACAGAACAAACTGTTGAACACAAATAGACCAAAATATGTTAGTTCTGACCTGGCCCCAGACTCTAGATGGGTTAGATCTGGGATACCAGAGACAATGTGTGTAATGGCTGCAATGTATGAATTGTAGAGCAATGTGAGCTTTCTGACTGCTTTGTCTGAGTTAAGAACAGTTCTAATGTTATTAAGTTAAGAGCTGGACTTTTCTTCTGCACTCTGGTAGTGTTTTCAGGTTTCTGCCTATGATTGAGGATGACCACTGCTCAGTACATGTCAGTCATATCAAGAATTTTGACAAAATACAGCTGAAATGGAGGGATTCATAACTAGTTCTGTAACTCTCCTTTTGGGGAAGAACAGAGGTACTGCTCCTTTAGGCCAACTACTAACGTGCTTTTTTATTCGTCTGATGTACCAGGGACCTCCAGGACCAGCAGGGCCTCCAGGACCAGCAGGCCCAAAAGGTGTGGGAGATCCTGGACCGAAGGTAATAGTATAACGGTAGTACATGCAACTGAACAGTAGACATGGTAGACAAGCATCTCCAAAACCAAATGGTTTAGATTAGGATGCTATATATATGACAAAATACTGCAATCTCAACTCTTGCTTTCTATAACAGTCAGAAGAAAAGCCTGCAATAGGCTTTTCTGCCATGTTAGACACAAACCAGTTCTTGCTTTATCCACAGATTTGATGCAAAAATAAAGATTTGCCATAGACCAAAAGATCCAGGATGTTTCTACGTACTGGAGTTTTTATGCAAAACTCAGAATCCAATGCCAGCACAGTATTATGCACTTGAAAAATTGTCTGTCCCAGCAATTACATGGATTCATGATTCATAAGAGCAAAAGGAACTTGTGATCTGCTTTTTGATCTCTTATCTAAGCCAGGCACTATGATGTTCTTAAATTTGTTTCTATATGATACTTTTCAGAAACACAGACATAAACCTTGTTTTAAAAAATAGCAGTTGTGAGAAATTTCACTGCAACTATTCTAGTGGTTTCCTTTCAGAAAAAAAAAATCTTTTATTCCCATTTTGGATTTGTTTAAATCAAATTTCTTTATATTTAATCTTATTGTATCTTTTGTCTGCTGACTTAAAATTGTCTCCACCAATTTTTCTTCAAGTAGCTACTTCGACTGAGCAATTTGTCTTGTTACAGAGACTATTTTCCCTTCCCTCAATAATTTTCATGGCTGTTCTCTAAAATCCCTTCAATTTATTAGTTCCCTTCCTGAACACTAGAAAGGGATGAGATATTCCTGTAGGAGTTGCATCAATCTTTAGGCAAAAGTAATAAAACCTCTATATTCCCACTGACATTCTAATTTAAATTTCTGGGGATCGTAATCTTTCAGCCATGGCATCACAGTGTGAGATCATCTTATTTGATGACCTGACATGACTTCCAAATTTCTTTTCTTGGATACACTGCTTTCTGTATGTTGAATTATACATACAGACATAAAGTAAGATGCCCCTGGATATTTTGTAGTCATAACATTTACTATGTTGAAAGTCAGATCATTTACTTCTTTCCAGCTGAACAATTGAACTTTCTTAACCTTCTTTAAATGTTATCTGAGATCATTTTATGCTTTTTCCTGGCCATTGATAAAAATGGTAAATGGTACATGGTAAAAAAAAGTTCGCTTCAAAATCTCACTAAAACCAGATGTAGTTAAAGATGATTTGTTGTTTATTGCTATATTTTGAGACCTATCAGTTAGCTATATATATATATATTTTTAATGTCTGCCTCAATAATTTTGTACAGTATTCTAGGATTTTAATGAAATATTCTTCTGTAGTACCAAAAGAATTGCCTTATAAGACTGTATTATATCAAGGCTAATACCTGTATTTGGCAAACATATAAAAAAATCCAATTAATTTAGCAGTATCTATTTTCTGTAAGTCTGTATTGAATGCCGTCAATGAAATCAATTTTAGTTCTTTAGTAACTGAGTCATGTGCCAGCCCTTCCATTACTTTATGTGAAATGTATTGATAAGTGGTAATTCAGAATAGGAATAAAAAAACAGGTTTTTCAGATATCTATTGCCAATCTATTGGTTATTCTAGGGATGAATGGCTTTCAGTTTTGTTTTCTTTTTTGGGGGTTATATTTTAAGACCTTATTCTTGTTTGTTTATTTTAAATGGGAATTCTCATGTCCCAGGAACCCGAGTTGAAAGTCCTTTCTGTTTGGGAAAAAATGTGTTTGGGCAATATTTATTTTGCTTTCTACTGCAACAAACTCTCTGCTTCCTATTTCACATATATATATAATGAGGAAATCATTAAATAAAACCACTCTATGGGATATTTTAAAGCAATTTCTTATATGATTTTAGTCTTAAGTCTCTTTTCTCCAAATTTTTATAATGATTTTTATACTGTAGTAGTTAGTGTGACTTTTTAGGTCACATATTGATTAGAACTTTAGAATACTTTAGATTTTTTTTTTTATTTTATGAAGAAAATTGGGAAATGTTTCAACATTGTATTTCTAATTCCTTTATCAGTCTTCCCCCCCCCCCCAGGAGTTTTGCCTCTAAGCTAATACTAAAATTTAGATAAAAGTTTGGTCTTCTCATAGGAATCCATTTCTAAGAACTTTAAAAATATCTCACTACTTCCATTTAACCACCATTTCTTCTGACTCCTTTGGAGCCTCATCTAATTCATTTCTGTAGGAGAAAGGAGGGCCACTGGTCTTTTTATCACATTCTTTCTTAAACTACTCTGCCTCATGACATAATGACATATATATTTAATTAAATAATCTATTAGTTCTTTTAATACTTACAATTTTCACTTTCATCTCTAACTGATGTAAATCATTGCCAATTGAAGCCGCTTTGATGTATTCCTTTATAAAGAAATCACATCCCAGCGACATTTACTTGTCAGTCTCTTCTCCGCCAGTGAAGAGCATGTGAAGCATTACCATCCCTCCAGGTCTGTGGGTTGAAACATGTTTGTGATATTAGTAAAAGAGGTTTACTGGTAGTATCTTCTTTGTGGATAAACATGGACTACGATCTGTGATTCTATTAACTGAACATTATTGATTAATAATAAATTTGGCAGTAGGCATGCCAACCAGCATGCCCCCTTCAACCAGGGTTTGACTGAAGAAAAATGAAATAGTTAACTATGACTAAGAGATGAGACTTTTATAGTTTAATTGGATTTAATTATGATAGGAAATAGTATAATGGAACATCAAATAACAGAAACATATCCCCAAAAGCTCCTATCCTTAAAGAAGCCAGCAAAAGATTAGGTAAAGGTGAGCTGATAAATTGCCATCATTATTATCATGAGTTTTCTGAGAATTCCAGGTCAGATGAGGGTTGTCATGTAAATTAAAAGTCTTTATCTTCCACGTTTTCATAGAATCAACTATATTGTCATAAAAATTGTCAGGATTACACTGATTCTAAGAACCAAATTGTTGAAAAAATTATGGATGAAAAGGAATCTGTCTTTTCAGGTTAATAGGACAGGGCTTCCTGTGGTTTTGGGAGCTGAGTGTTACATAGCCTTATGAACAAGAACCCAGAATCTGCAGGCAATCTGGTTCAGGCAAATGCACATGCAAACCCAAAGTCTGTTTGGGTGATCTGCATGAATGTGTTTCTTTGCAAATAACACAATTAGGCCAAATCATGCTTATGTCAAATTTTGTATGAAAAGTCTTGTGTAGATCTACAGGCTTGATTGTGTTGCAGTGTGATGCTGAGCATTAAATCTGGCCTCTCAGAGAACTGCTTATCTAACAGTATCTGTCAGAAAATTAAAAAATCAAGAGCTGAAAACTGCTGATAAAATTAATTTGTAGTTTTATTTTAAAAAAGGATGTTTATTTTTCATGATGAAACTAGATTGTTGTATTAATCCAACCAGAGCTAAATATTTTAGGGGAAAAGGCATATTGATTCTATGAAAGGTGAACAGTGGTAGCTATTGCAGTTTGGGACTGTTGCACCAAAGCATGCAATGCACAGAGAATCACATCTGTGATTTAGTTCCATGCTTATGGACTAAACATTGTGGAGGGCATACAGTAAAAAAAATTAAAAATACAAACAGCTCTTCTCCTTCCCTGCAATTTTCTTGTCCTGTTTGCTAATACCAAGTTTTGAATCCTTACTCTCTACATAACTTCCTAGGAGTAAAGGTACCACAAGGGGAAAAGATTCATCTGAATTACAAGAATTCCCCCGTAACTTAGCTCATAGAATGGACAATCATCTGTTTTTTAAATAAAATATAAGTGCACTGGCTATCTCTCATCCCTTCCACATGAAAAATGAATATAAAAAGAACAGCAAAAATTTCTGCATATTAAAAAAGGACATTTGTTTGATAAAAGAGACTCATAAATTTACACACTAGTCAATTTGAAATTCCTTTGAGTATCATTATATAGGAATGTTCCACTCAGCTGAATCAGAGCTCTGTTCTCCTCACTTTCAGAAATGGCTCACATATGTGCACACTACAAGATAGGAATTTTATGTGTCAGAGGTCAAATTCACATGAAAACAAAATAGGAACATCTGGGATGCATTCAGTCCTGATGGCACCTTATTTTCTGTAGCATTAAAATAGGGGCACAGAAACTCAGAATATAATTAAAAAAAGGGATCTAAAAGCACTATTGCCAACTAGGAGGTGGGTGACAGACATTCATGTCCTCAGGAGCACATCACTAGAAATAAAGAAATCTTCATTCTCACTAATTGGATAACAGAGGGAGTACTAAAACCTCTAGCCTTGTCCCTAAAGCATGGGCATTTGAGCTGGATCCAGTCAAAGGGTAAATATCTTTTGCAGCTTGGGTCCTGTCTATTTGAACTAAATTGAGGAAAGTAGAGATGCAGTGTCTCTTTTCTTACCTGTTCTTACAAATACCTTTGCTAGCCACTAGCTCTCACTAAAGAGAGTACTGCTATGTCTATTGTATGTTTCAGTATCAAATATACAAGCCTTACAGTAAATGAGAAATATATGTTTGGAAGCCGAGATTTATTTTTAGGTGATCTTTAGGTCATTTAATGAGTTTTCTTGATATGATAAGGAATGATTCATTTTTTTGAGATGATAAGGAACAGGCATTGGAGTCCCATGTTTTACACTATCTTGGGTCAGCTCTTTATTTCTTGTTTCAGTGTTCATTTCAGTGATGTTTTTCTAGTTCACTGTTTTGCTGATGGTGACAAGCTTATCTGCAAGAACAATATAGGAAATGAATTATAGCTTATCAGAGAAAAGTACTAAATCCTTCTTGAAATGAATTCCTTGAAGGATAGCTTAGTGTCACACCTTAGAAACAAGAACTGCTCCAGTTTGCAACTCAGAAAGCACAAGTGAGGTCTTTTTCCTCCAAGCCAAGAAATATAGAAACTTTGAGAATTATTGCAGACTTCTACCAAAGAGCTTTTCAATGAGATGTATGGTATTAGCTAAGCATGTGAGGCTAAAATTCAATCCTTCACCTGGAACAACCCAGCATAAGAATGTGTTGCCCATGGAAAGAAAGAGGCAATTTCAAGACACCCTTGTGCTCTTTTTGTTTAGGGCTGGTCTAAGTGCAGGTATATTGGATACTGGACCATGAGGAATTGTTCACCTGTTCAGTTATTTCCCATTCAGCTTCCATCACAGCTGCTTACAGGCTGCTTCACAGTCCACAGCTGCCAGGAGTGTCCTAAAAACAATGTGTACTACAAAACCTTATCTGTATATCCACCTCAGAGGTGCTCTGGCAACTCTGGCAGGTTTCAGAGGGAGCCTGGGGCAGAGAATCCTTTGCCTGCTCTGGGCAACATCTACTCTAGAAGAGTTTTCCTACAAACAGCTTAAGGCTGTATTATGGTGTACAGGGACATAGAGGACCAGTAATTTTTTCTTTGGTAGTAGATGGTACTAAATAGTAGGATGGGTGCAATTGTTTAAGCTCTTGGTATTTGCTAGTAATATGAAAATCTCAAGCTAATGGTAAGAAAATGTTTTGAGGGATGAATTGAGAAACCAGGCACTTTTTTAAAAGAACAAGAATATCTACCTCTACCACTGCAGAGGGGCCATAGCACTGTATACCAGACTTAAGTGCTACAATCTACAGTAATTTTTAAGTGTTTAGATCTTCAGCTAGAATATGCCAGAAAAATAGAGCAGAAAGTTTAAGGCATTGCCAGTATTGTGGGTCTTTGCATTAGCAAAGGATGTGTAATATAAAAGTCCCAAGTCATCACAAGAAGAAGATCATCTCTGATACTTGAGAAGAAAACTAGCCTTCTCCTTAGTTCCCTTTTCCAAAACAAAATGAAACCAAACCAAACCAAACCAAACAAACACTCCCCCCGCCCCCCCAGCCCCTCCCGATCAAATTTGAGGGAGAAATTCCCTCCTGACTGAATCTGGCAACTAGCTTAACCCACAGACTGTGGGCTTGACACACAAATTTAAAGCTAAGAGCATCCGTGTATCATTCCTGTGCCCTGACTTAAGTTGGCCAGTCTCCAGTGCTTCGGGAGGTAGGGGAATAGAAAATAAAACAGAAGCTAAATGTTGCATCAAGAAGGAAAGAGTATTATAAAGGTTAATCTAAGCCTCAGCATTTGGATTCAGAGTTCCCACATCTCCAAATCTGTCAAATTTAAGCATAGTGTAGGCCCTAATATGCATATATAGATATATATAGATATATATACATAAAGCACAGGTGTCAGTGGTTGAGAATGAGAGCATCATAGCCATATACAGAAAATCTAGGCTGAAGTGATATTTCATTAAAGATTGAATCTTGGGCATTTTACCTAAAAGCACATTATAAACTAGATGATAATGTTAAAATTTGCACAATTCCTCATGGAAAGTAAAGGAAGTCAGTAAAACATTTTGCACTTTTGTTTCCTTCCTGTTTAATCAGTTTGATATGCTGTTTCTTTCAACCCACTGCAAATGGGCAAGTGTCATCTGTGATCTGTGTAATTCACACTTGCACCTCTCTTCCAGCTAGAATGCTCCCTCTGCAGGCACATCGTTTTTTTGAGCTTTTCTGAGTACAAAAACAAGTAGAATTAAGTGTACTTACATCTTAATGGTTCACTGGGGTTTGTCAATGAAAATTTTTGTTTTGTCAAGAAACACAGTCTCTTCTTGGCTCTGATGTTAATATGTTGAATGATTAGTACCTTAACAGCACATTTCTTTCTTTCTCTTGCATGTGACTGTATAAACATAGATTTAACAACTTTTCTTACTAAACCTGATTCAGAATTTTCTGCCTCTACAACTGGTTCCATTACTAGTCACTGTTTTTTATTTTCAAAATGATGAGAGTTTTCTAGTGATAATGTGCTGAACATGTACCTATTCCTTCATTTGTACAGTTTTGGATTGTGGAAAACAAAGCTTCCTCTCATGTCCCTGTGCCTTGCCCCCACCAGCATCCCCTGACCCCTATCTACTTGTGTTTGGCTTGTTTGCAGCCCAAGGCGCAGCACGTGGTTCAGCATCATCCATGTTTCACCCTGGCTAACTGGCTGCTGCCTTGTAACTGCCTGGTGGTTAAAGGATAAGCCTTCTCTGCTTTTTTCTTTCTGAAATCATAAATTGGATTTCTCTCCTTTATCCAGCCTCCAATTATCACCAAAACTGTGGCAAATGAATATCCTCAAGGCCTCTACCTTTCTGATGAATTTGGCTGAAATCAACTGATGAGTTCAAAATATACTGGGGGTATGGAGAGGAGGACTAACACGGACAAGCAGAAACACAGGCATGGTATCACTTAAGCCTCATTTGCTGAAGAAATCAATCTAAAAATGTTTATAAATTCTACCACCATTAAGGCTTTTTATGAAAACAAAGGAAGGGCTGTTCTTTGTCTTCTCCCATATCCATGTTATTAAAATTAATTTTTCATAAACACATTAGTTCATCAGTTTTGGAAATTAAATGTCTCTAGTTTCAGAACAAGTACACTATGGGTACAAGGGCATGGCTACTTTGTGCCTTACTAGTAAGCTCCCGCTCCATCCTGGTAAGACCCTGCAGAATGTGATAGAAGAATGTCATAGTTTCCAAAGGAGTTTTCTTTTCGTTTTCTTCTGTAGCTGATAAAGTTGCAAATTATAATGATAACTTTAGTGGTGAGTTTGATCACATGGGCCTTTTCTTCTGAATACAGTGTTCCTTACCTAGAGCTTAAGTAATGTGGATGCACACATTTGTTTTTTTTATTTACACTGCAGCTGTTGAACATTGTTTATCTATGTAATGTTTGTTTGTTTTTTAAGCTCAATAGTTTGACCGATTGCTTCATCCTGGATTTTTTCAGGAATGTATAATGTAATATGTTAGGCAGATGAAAGGTATAACACTTAAGAGGTGATCAAATTACTGACACTAGTGTGACTATTTCCAGGGAGATCACGGCATGAAAGGCTATCCAGGGCCCCCGGGGCCTAGGGGAAGCGGAATAGTTGGTCCCAAGGTTGGTACAATGCTCTTTTGAAACTTTCTACTCTTTTGTGATGCTGGCTGCTGGACGCCGCTCTCTCTAACACCACAACATCTTCTTCAACTACCTGATTTACCTTGGTTCAATTGAAGGAGGAATCAGACATAAAAACATGGACAGTGACCATATACTTCTAACAACTGGATTAGGAAGGAGTACTGGATGAAAGTTACAGTTACAGCTAATCTTTATGAGATTACAGCTGGCAATTAAGAGGACTATGGCTACTAATTTGGTTAAATGATGCATTCCTTCTGTTTATGCTGTTTCCAAGACATTTTTTTGTGGAGGAAAATACATTAAATATGAATTTTATAAATGCTGGTTTTGCTCAGTGAAATCAAATCCAATTAATTACATTAGTAAAGCCATTAGAAAAGAAACATCAAAATGAAAGTTCAATTCTATAAGCAGTCATTATGCAACATCTGGACAATTTTTTCCTCTCTATACTAAAATGATTTGTAATTGAAAAAAAAATCGCAAGAAAAGTAACTCAATTCATGCTTGGATTTCTTTGTTATAGATGTATCCATCAATTATTTACACAAAGGCAGTGCGGAGAAACATTAGACTTTTGTGTATATTTCTCCATGTTGTTAAGTTAAAAATAGATATATATTTTTGTGGCTTTTTCTACAGTTTACTTTGCAGAGATTAACAGAAGTCTCTGCTGGCATTTTGAATAAGGTGGTATCTGAATGGAGAAACACAGATATTACCAGCACATTACAAAAATGCAGTGAGCAATAGAGTATGAATATTTTCTCAGGTCATATGTTTGACTTTGCCTTGCTTTCTGAAAGCTGCAGCACTTTTGATACCTCACTAACTCACATGTACACAGTCTGTTTAAACACAGTAATTTTAGACTGAGTGTCAAAATCCGACAAAAAATATACTGCTTCCCCAAAGCCTTGCAGAATGTAAAGAATATTTTTTATGGGGGAAATAGCATTTTATTTTCAGGAGTAAGGGCCTGCTTGCAGAATCTAGTTCTTAAGGTAATCTATTTAGCACAACACATACTATGTTTCGAATGAACCTTGCTTAAAAATACTTATACTAACAGCCTTTTTCCACAAGAGATTCTGTCCAAGTTTGTGGGAAATCTTTTGCCACATATGAGAGTGATGACTTTTTAAAGATCACTAATATCTTTAAGTTAAATATCTAAAGCTAAATATTTCTGTTTAATGATGTTTAAGTTTTATATACTTCTGGCTAAATATTCAGCATATGCAAAATGTAGGTAGTTTACATACCACTGAATGAATTCCATTTACTGTATTGAAGTAGAGTGATCTTTTTATTAACAGATAGAAATCAAAATCCGATATAAAGTCTACAGAAACTTTTATGAACTTGGGTCAAATTTGGAAAACAAATATTTCATTTTGATGCCATCAAAGTAAAATGCTTCATTTTCTCCATTTGAAGTGTTCTCATTTAGTAAATTGCAAAAGTGCAATCAAAAAGTTTTCAAGAGACTTTTAATAACTTGATAATAAAATCAGACTTACAATGAACTGTTAATATGTGGTGAACAAAATAATTAATGAAGATTAAATTAATTTCTTAAAAAAGAAAAGGCATTCTTCAGGCTAAACAGAAATTTGTAATTGGGAAGGAGGGAGAAATTGGCCAATAGAATTAGCCATATGATTCCAAAGGGAGAAAAGGAACAAAAAGTAAGATAATTGAAGATAATTCAGTGGTGTCATTGATCTTAAATCAACACTTCGCTGTATCTAGTTGAAAGCTGCAGGTTTATATTTCAGCATAGCAGATTCTTAGAGGTATAACGCACACAGTGTGAAGATGTGGAGACATCCAAATGTGCTCCGGGTGAGCCATCCCTGGGCCTGGGGCAATACAACAGTATCATGCATGCTGTGCTCAAGCTAATCAGCCCTGGTGAGCTGTTGTGTGCACAAGGCTCTGCAATAGCAAGGCTACTTCCTAGATCCGAGTGAATTATTTCTATACAGCCCCATGTCAACCTGCATAGATGCATGAGCATCCTCAGAGCTAGCAGCAGAGTCTCTGCCCTGCGACCACCCTGCGCTGCATGGATGTGGCCAGGCTGACACTGGTCAAAGCACACCAGAGCTCTCCAGGGCTTTTCTCCTCTATGGGGTGTCTCTGTGACCCTCCACCCCTCTTTCCCACTTTTGTCATTCCCCAAGGGGAGAAAGGAGAGATTAGTCTTTCTCCAAAGTACACGTGTTTTACCTGGCTTTTACTGTAGCTCCACATAGCAGCAGGTGCTTCTTTGACTGTTCTCTCCCCCTCTCCCACTTCTGCTTTCCTGAATGACTGGTGCTCTCAGAGACTGTGGCACTACAGTGGCTTTGAGTATTATACACGGTGCATAGGAGCTAACATGCCTGGCAGATTTTCTTGYGTTGGGTTTTACTGCTGTGGTCCTTTGCCCCTCCGCTGTCAGTTGCCCCTGTGTGGAATGACTGCACAAAGCTGTTGTATAACAACGGCTTCTGTTTATTCTACCCAGACAAAACAGGGCAAAATATCACACTGTTTCATGGGCATAATCTATTCTTTCATTATTTTTTACTAAGTTGCTCCTTTACTTTCCTGGGAGTTTGCCATGGATAATTACAATGCTCCACAGTGTGAAACCATAAACAAAAGAAGGATTAGAACCAGTCTTTGAAAAGGCTTTACTCTAATTTTTGCTTGAAGTGACTTTGAGAATTACCAGGGATAAAGTTTACTTGCTAATTCTTCTGTATTTGCCCCACTGACTGCTACAGGGTGTTATGGGACAGAAAGGCTTGCCAGGTCCACCTGGCCCCCCAGGGGACAGCATACAAGGAAGCAAGGTAACCCAGTTTAATATGATATCTCTCCACACTTTCTTCTCAAAATTTTCTCTTACAGAGATTCATTGTCTCTTTTCCTGCCTGCATAATTCCTGTGTAAATTCTGTTTGCAACTAAGTCAGTTAACTCCTACAAATATTCATTGTAAATTTAAGTTTCTTGTTGATAAAGTATGTAATATTTACTTTAACTGTTAACTTCACAGGATTGGTGGCACCTGATTGCTCTCCTAAATCAATGAGAATTATTCTTGCTTTTACTAATATATTTAACCAGAAAAAAGGTCTAATCTCTGCCACATTGTATTGATTTACTTAGATTTAAAGCACTTTGTCCTAAGAAAACATCCTGGTTTTGCTCTGGATGCTCATATAAAAACAGAGTAACAGAGATCTACCATGTTTTGCCAAAATAAGTCAAACTACACATAACTATAGAAATATAAATTACCAGTCTCCCACATACTTTTTGTCAGGTTTCCACTCAAATAATTGCAGTCATAACCATAACTTCTCTCCTTATAAGGAGAAACACAAACATAGTAACATATTCTGAACATTCAAAGTTAGTAAAGTGCCTGACATAAATGTGTGGAAGAAAATTAGTAAAACTGGAAGATCAAGTGGAGAACAACCCAAGTTCCTCCTCTCTCTCTTAAATCAATGCTTAAAGTTGAACATAGGATTGAATATTTCCCTGAATCAGGGTGTGGGGGGGAGGGYTGTGCTCAGCCCTCCAACTCTAGATCAAACCACCAGTGACTCGGTAAGAGGAGCACTCATTTAGCTGTGTTAGGAAAGACTCCTGTCTGTACTGCAGTTGGCTGTAGACGCTAAAGCCAACAGGAAATTTTTTGACAAAATGCGTTTTTATTGGAAAACAGTAATTTGCTGAAACCAAAAATTTTCATTGTCAGCAAAATGTTTTGTGGTAGAACATTCCTCTGGTTCAGAGTGGAATTATTTCATATGAGCCTTACTAGGGAATCACTAATTCCTTCTGACTCCTTTTTTTTCAATTCTTGTTCTAATTCCAGCTTCAGAATCCTGTAGCAGTCTACCTGTTTTTATGTTCATGTTCAATCATTTCCTTTTTTATACTGCAGAGAGCCCTTCCCTTTTTCACTGTGAGGTCTTTCATAGCATAAAAATGTACTTTGCTGTATTCGGGTTTTTTTTAGTTATTTTCAACTCTCTTTAATGGATGCTGATTTATCTCAAGATTTTCATAGCTTTTTGTTCAGAAGTCTGTACGTGATTAGAATCTTCTGACTCTTTAGACCTTTGATTTTGATCATTTTGCAGCTTTATTCTATACTGTTATCAGTAGCCACATGGCTACTGGGTATTCTGATGTGAGGGAGTAGGGAACTTCTTAATTTCCTTTCTCTACTTATTTTGTTTGCAGAATCTTTGAAGGCTCTTTGCTCTATTCTAGTAGAAAGAAAAAAAAAGCAAAAAAAACTTGCCATCTGTATATGCTTAATGGGATAGGAAAACTATTTCCTGCATGACTTTATTAAACATTTCTGCTGTAAGTGTTTCCACAGTCTAATATTTGGAATATATCTTAGTTAATTCAATGGTTATGGTGAGGTTAGTTATAAAAGGACAATTGCCATTCTGAGCAGAAATGTTTCAGCAATTGAATGCATCTGATACAGGGAAAAAAAAAAAAGATACTTTTTTTTTCTATTCCTGAAGAAAGATAAGGGTTAGTGAAAGCATTCTCAGAATGTACATACACATATATATGTATAAACAGTTTTAGATGTTACTTTGTTGTTGCTATGAACAATATCCAAAGCATATTTTAGAAGTGTAGAGAACTCATAGTTTCATCATGGAAGATTTTGAGCAGAAGAACATGGTCCACTGACACACACTGTCAGATGAAGACATGTTTATAACATAAGAATACAGAATGTAAGAATTTAAGAAAATAACGTGCTTTGGACACAAAAGATCTTTGTCTTTGGGTCTGAAACCATAACTAATGATGTGGTGGATCAAACTCAGCTGGTGTTGTTTCTGGAGTAGTCCATGAATTGTGCTGGTACAGTCTTTTCCTTAAAATTTTCATCCCTTAACAAGTGCTTATTGGTTTTCTAAATTATTATGTAATTATTAACAGCCACTTCTTCCTTAATAACTTTGGCAACTGCCTTGCTTCTTTAGTACTGGTTTCCTGTATACGCTGATGCTTGCTTGAGCATCTGTCTCTCCTGTCTTTCTCTCTTCACAACCATGCCAAGCTCCTTTCTTTTTGGCCACTCTTCATCGTCTTAAAGCTATTATACTCCTGGATTTGAACTGTCAATATCACTCCATGCATTTTTTTTATATACATAGTGCTCTGTTTGCATATGGTAAGACCAATATATAGAAAATTTAATGGGTTTCCAGCAACATTATGTTGACAGAAACAGTCACAGCTCGTCTTTTTTATGTTTGGTTTCCTCTCAAAACCACTGTCTAGACATTCTCAGATCTGCACTCAATTCAGAGAAAGACAGTTTTACATAAGTCTGCATGTTGATCAGTAATCTAGCGGGATATTAGGGTCAAGGATCCAAGGGTATGCATTTTTACACACACACCATTTTGATTTTTAAGATAAGGCTAATGATCAAGTTTGAACTGAATTATGTATGTGAATTGAACTGGCAAAGCAGTAAATATTTCAAAATTAATAAAGCACTTTTAGTTTTTACTAGACATTAAATTATCACTTCTATGATAAATCCTGTCTGTGTTGATGACTGGTTGCTCAAACAGAGGAAGCAGGATTTGGTTCTATGGTTGACATTTTAAAGGATAAAACTCACATGTGTCCCTATGAGAAATGTCAGCTGTATAGGTATTTTATTTTAGAACAATAGGTCTCATTCAATTTTCATTGCCTAAACACCATCTTAACAGTGCCAATCGTGCTTTAACAAATGACAGCAATAAATCCATAGTTTTGTTCTTTCTGACATTTAATATTAGTGGAGGATCACAGGAAAACAAAGCATATCTTAATTCTGGTTCACATATGTGTGTGCTCTGCTGCTCTGTTAGGGGATTAATCAGGAAGTCCTGTGATGATTCTAGGCAGTAAGGATAGTCGGCTCCTGTGCTGGAAAGCAGACATTAAAACAGACTGGCACACTGTGTTTCACTACGTTTAAAAGTAATTTGCATTAATAACGTACACGAAGGAGCCAGAAAGCACAATCCTGTTAAAAAGTGAGTTAAAGTAAATTAGATAAAATAGTCGCTGTATGTTCCTACAACTATGCCAACTAAATTGCCTTGTACATCCCATTGCCTTAGTAATATTTCCTATTTTTAGGAAATCCTTAATTTTTCTAGTGAATCAGCAATGTAATTTACTGCAGCATGATTTCTTTTCCAGTATCCAGAGTCTACAAAGTGGCTGAATTTTTGCAGCTGTAAGAAACTGGGTGGGGGGGGGATCTGCTCACTGAGCAAGAGGGTGCTGCTTAGCAGGTCAGTGATATCTCATCCTAGTGAGAAGCAGTGCATTTGAGTTCCCCCTGAACTGGGGGCTAGTGACAGGGCAGGGCAGTAAAGGCAGCGCTCCAGAGGAGATGTGGCCCTCAGAGCACAGCGGGCACCCCTGCCTAGCACGGGGCAAGACTGCAGTGCTGCAACCTGTGCAAGGAGGAGCTCCCATCTCAGCAGCATCTCAATGTAACCTGAAATCTGTGTCCTGCCTYTTCAAAGAAGCTGCATCTCACTGTCTGACCCCTGCTGAATTCCCAGCTGACTGGGAATCGGGAGCCTTGATGATATGGAAGGCAAAGTGTCTAACTTGGCTGTGCACATTGCAGCTGTTGCTCTGCCTGCAGAAATCCATGAGCCCCTACCCTGCACAGCAGAGAGTGAACAGTGATCAGTCCACTCAAACTGGTTCACCTTTGGTAAAGCCTGGATTCTTGATAAATTTGGAAACATWGTTTTACATTTCTCTGCCCATTATGAGCAATGTAATCCCTTTAGGCCTAGTTGTGAGTAGCTACCCAAGTATTAGTAGAAGATGCTTTAGAGAAACAGTCTGAAAGCTCTTGACTGACAAATATAACTAGCTTTGTTTCGGATGGGAAGAGGCAGTGGAAAAATAAGAGACAAATCAAGTAGTGTGATCTCTGAATACAAGAATTTACTACTTTTATAATGTCTAGTTGTAAAAAAAAAAATAGATACTATCCCTCTATCAATGTGAAAAAAAAATGAAAAGAGCTAGTAGATTCTTATGCACATGGACCTAGGCAAGAGGCTCCTCAATATTTCTGAAACAAAATCTAAGGGATTTTGGTACTTTGGAAGAACCTGAAGATGTTTGACCTTGCACCTCAGTGCAAAACAAAAATATTTTTAGGAACTTGAGAAGGACAGGGGATGAAAACGTGGAAGAGTCCAACCATATTTCATTATCTCTAGGGCAGCATTACAGAGATTAGATATATGTTTACTTTGTATTGGACTGTACAGATATGCTAGCATTTCATGGGCTAGATTTGGTACAGGCAATAGCTGCTCCTGATCTCTCATTTTTGTTCTCTAGAGCTATTTTTGGTGTCTCTGCAGGGCAGTGCTGTTATGCTGCAAAAAATGTGAATTTTAGCAAGCATTTATGTACCAGGGAACATCATTCCCTCTCGCTGTGCTTAAAATGTATTTAGCATTTATTCTGAAAAAAATATTTGTGTTACCATATTAAAGAAAGCAGGAAGGTTTCTGGAACCCATATGCTATGATGGATTTTTCTACATTTTGGAACACTACAGACAGCTAAAAGTTGTAGCTTGAAATATGCATTTTTCTAAATAACAGCTGTATTTTATAACTTCTTGTATGTTCACAGTGCTAGCATGACTGTTTTTCAAATCTCTGTAAATGCAGCAGGGTGTACACAATGATTGCAAGCAAATTTATACTTTGTGGCTGAACTGATACTGTTCTGGGTGTTCCACTCTTCACGTTGTGGACAGAGATTTCTTCTTATGCGCTTAGTTAAGATCAGAAAAACCTAAGTCAACCTTGCAGAGATTTCTGGATGTGTTTTTCTAGGAAACCGACGTATTAGATTGTAACCTTTTTTTTCCACTTGTAGATGGGTGGACAGCTGTCTGAACCTCAGTGAGGTTATTTTTCACTTTCATCTCTATCAGTGAAATGACATTTCATCTCATTAATCAGGAATAATTTCTTCATGATATACAAAAGCTTCATGTACGTTCTGAATCCTACCCTGTTACTTATTTCCCCAGCTTCAAACCCCTTCTGTTTTGAAAATTATATGATTTATTGTATAATACAAGTATCTGGCTTTCTTGATCATGCAGAATGTTATAAAGTGAGTAGCATAGGGTTAAATAGCATAGATTTTACTTTAATTTTCAGTTAAACTTACTTTCCATATTCTCTTCAGGGAGAAAAAGGAAATCAAGGTTTTCCTGGACTAAAGGGTTCAATGGGAATTGGCCTTCCTGGACCAAAGGTAAATCCTAGGTTTGCAGTAAGAAAAGAGCTAATTTTTTTTCTTCCTTTATTGCTTAGTTGGTGTGACAGGTCTTTGCAGATAAATAGAAGGCAAAGACTTTGCCTTATATTGATATCAAGGTAAGTGCTTACTATATCTTGTTAGCTTTGGAGTCAATAAAAATCCCAGTTGTTATTCTGAATCAGGCTCTGAACTAAGATCTAGAATGAGGTCATAATTCTTAGCAGGAGAATAATATAAATCAAATCATGCTTTCAATTATTTTGAGCCTTTTTTCAGGTATTACAAAAAGTCCTTCCACTATTTGTCAGGCTTTGACAAAAAATTGTTCTTCAATTAATATCTTTTAAAGGTTTTGTTTTATTAGACTCAGTTTTCTTGCAGTCATTGAAGCCCAAACTTGGACTTATTACATACTAAACGAGTTGATATCAAAATTGGGACTATTTCCTACAGCATATTGTACCTATATCTACTTCCATCTAACAAACTCTGTGCAGATAGAATTTAAGTACTTTGGTTATTTGCAGTGATTTTCAGGTGTGCAGCATCTGATGGGAGCAGCCTAGCCAAAGGAAGCCAGGGCAAATGGTCAGTGGGTGTCAGGGCGCTGCGCGGATTGGGGGCTCCCTGGGGACGGTACCGCAGGGGGTCCCTGTGGCGGTAGGGCCAGGCCACCCTGCGAGGGAGCAGGGCAGCTGGGGGCAGCTGGGGCAGCCCCAGCCCCGGGCATCGGGCAGYGCCGTGGGCTGGAGGTGCCCTCGGAGCCCCGGCAGTGTGGCTGCACAGACCAGCTGGGCGCGTACGCCAGGGAGCACAGTGAGCCTGGGAGGCGTCAACCCCGGTGCGAGCACGGGACGCAGCACAACTCCTTTAACTTGCAGCGTGTGCCTGGGCCAGCTGGGCTGCCCCTCTGCACTAGCTGCAGCAGATCAGAAGCAGCAGACTTATTGTGAAGGCTCTGCTTGGAAATCCTGAGGAAAAAAACATGGCAGTCTTCATGGGAGAGCAGAGATAATCAGGCCCCTAGCTTTAGCACTTACTTGCCTAAGCAGGAGGTCAGTGCCCCATGGTCTGCAGAGGCAGGCAGTCCCCTCCAGGGGGAGACTCAGAGCCCCCATCAGTCATTGCCTGTCCTAATGATTTTCCTGGTACTGCAGCCTGCAGTAGCTCACATTATATAGCACTTCTCAGACTTTTGCATCATTTAGTTTGCTTCAGCTTTTATGAAACAGAAAATATCAATCTCTCTAATACAGATCTGAATTTCTGCCACCTAGCTGTAGTTTCTCTCAGATGCAGAATGCTACGTACTAAAACAACAATTGTGATATTTTCACTATTTTTCATATTCGCCTTGTATCTTGGCTAGTCTTCATGACCTGGTGTCAATCTCTTCAAATACTTACTTACAATTTTTCTATTTGTGGTTAATTTAGCAGACCTGTCACACAGGAAAAGGAATGGTTTATTTCAGTAGGAATTTCAAGCATACCAGACAGATCAGGTTTTAACATAAGTATGTGTAAGAAAGTAGCAACACCACCACAGACAGCAGATCAAATTTGCTTTCCCTTATGCTGCCATTAACTTTGATGAGGTTACATTCAACTCACAGAGGGTAATATCCTTTTCTGGATATTGTGATTTGGTGAAAATACAGCAGAAAGTGTCTTCCGAGAGCTTACTTAGTGATTTCCTTAACACTGTGCAGTAGCTATACACAATTTTCAGATTTATACAAGTTTGAGTAAGATCAGACCCAGAGAAGTCAACAGGTTTCCTTAAAATTGATAGCAATAACCATAGCAAATTTAGTAACAAAGGGGATGTCTATGTGGTTCCATTGGTTGGGTAGTAACAAGGAATAATAGCAAAATTCACAGTACTCTGGTTAAATTCCTAAGGTCTAAAATTTCAGGTGAAATGTAAGGTGGTGAATAATTTCCTGAGAGAAGTAAAGACCTGTTCTGTACAATCTCCTTGAAGAAATACCAAATTTAGATCCTGAATGTTTTGATAGTGTATTTCATACCTGCCTCATCTGAAAACTGCCTCTTGAAATACAATAATGTCGAACCCTTTCTCTTTTTTGAAATCAAAAGGTCTAGTCAACTGAGAAAAAAAAATGCAGAATTTGCTTTTAAATGTGCGACTAGGTATTTTCAAAGTGATATAACAGCCCAAGCATTCCTTTTCCTCTGTTCTGTGCAAGCTCCCAGTTTTTCATGGTAGATTCTATTCAAAGCTGGTGTGAGTTTCTTTACATTGACTGATTTGAGGCAGTTAAGTCTCTTCATAGGTTTGCACTGACATAGGTCCAATATAAACATTGCTGCAGAATTCAAGAAAATCAAAGAAGAGAAAACCATTATATAGATCTGGACATCTGCATAAAGATGTCTGTACCCCACACACTTGAATCAAGGTAATTTTCCATAGAAGTTTCTTTAAAATGTTTAAATTCCCAGTGTTGCTTTCTCTCAGATCCTGCTTTCAGATGTTCTATTCATAATACCTACATGATAAATCAACCACACAAAAAAAAACCCAGAAAATTATTCTTAAAAATGAACTGAACCAAAATTCCAGCTCTGACTACCAACAAAACTGGACTGACTGACTAAGTTTAATACTGCTGTTTTAAATTAGGGAGACTATGGAGATAAAGGTGATCAAGGGAACAAAGGTGCCAAAGGAGAGATTGGAGACCCAGGACCTCCAGGACCAAAAGTAAAATACATTTTTATATTACTTACTTTTACACAATAGAAATTAGACAAATGAGTATTGTGTTAACTGTCTCACTCTACATGCTTTCAGGGAATTTGGGGAAGAAAAGGTGAACCTGGTCTTTCGGTAAGTATATACATGAGTTAATTTGAAAGCCAGACTTTTATTTTGGAAAAATATTTAAATATTATGTCACATTACACAGGGTTGATTATGAGGCATTACCTGCATTTTGCAGGTAAATAAATAAATAAATTCCAGCATTCTTAAAACTAGAACACAGCAAATTAATTAATATTCTTTTTCAGAGAGAAGAAGTTGTCACACTTATCAGTGAAATATGTGGTAAGCATTCCAGCATGAAAAAAATACTGAATTTATATTTCCTGAATGAATTTTTCCTCTACATGTTAATGTGTAAAGATACCATTTACATGAAAAATGCTCACTATTTCACCAGAGCTATACTGGAAGTAGTTTGGTCCAGCTCTGTTTCCATTTATCAGTATCAGTAACTATATATTACATTAATTCATTAATTCATTAATTGAACCTAACTGACTGTAAATCTGTTATTTCAGTTATTTGGAAGGTGGTTTCTCATAAAATGTCTGAAATGGTTATTCTTCTAGGTTGTGGTATCAGATGTAGAGTAACACCACTGGAACTAGTATTTGTCATTGACAGTTCAGAAAGTGTTGGTCCAGATAACTTCAGTATTATCAAAACTTTTATGAAAACAGTCATTGACAAAGTATCAGCCAACCATGCTACAACACGTATTGGCATCATCAACTTCAGCCATAAAGTAGAGTTGGTATCTTCTCTGAAGCAATACACAACCAAAGAACACCTAAAATCTGCTGTTGATAAAATGCCCTACCTAGGAGAAGGCACCTACACAGCTTCTGCTGTCAAAGAAGCCATTAAGTTATTTGAGGCAGCACGTCCAACAGTAAGAAAAGTGGCTGTTGTAATAACAGATGGACAAGCAGACGCTCGGGACAAAATACAACTGGATACTGTAGTAAGGGAGGCCCATGCCACGAATATTGAGATATTTGTAATTGGGATTGTTCAGAGGGCTGATCCTCATTACGATGATTTTCTGAAAGAAATGCAACTGATTGCAACTGACCCTGATGCAGAACATGTTTACCAGATAGATGACTTCATGACACTTTCAGGTAAGAAAAACTATAACAGAAAACTTTCAAGTAAGTATGTAACAGAGTTTGGCCTTTCCCATAGCAAGGMGAGGCAGTCAGTAGAGGCCTGCTGAATATCGGCTTTTGTCTCTCTTTTGGATGCAACTTTTTCTTCAGTTTCTCTTGCTCTTTGCCAGTTTTTTGTCTCTCACAGAAACAAAAAAAAACACAATGAAAAGCAGTTTTCAGAGCCAAGGCCTTCTTTGGGACACTTGCCCTCTACTGAGGCTTTGCATCAGCCTTCCTTCACCATGCTTTTGTGCTGGGCCACAGTTTCATATGAGAAAGGGGTAGATTTCTTTCCCCCTTGGTGCAGCATCTCTCTTTGTCTCTCTCACATATGGCTATTGTCCTCCCTTTGCGATTTATCACTACTAGCACTCTTTTGTCTTCTGCCAAAAGCCATACAGAAACCTACACTTTTATTTTGTTTCTAGAGGAAAAGGTGGAAGAGGAACATGCACAAGGAAACAGGGTCTGCTAATAAATTATGTATTTCAAACTATGGCTTGAAAAATCCTGTGGCCACAGCTGGAATCAGAGAAAATCCAGGGAAAGCCTATAATGATCCAAGAGAAAAATGAATTGATCTAGACTGTTCACAGAATAATCCTCTAAAGTACATCTATTCTGAGCATAAACTCATTTCACTATGCTGAGCCTGTGCTAGGATTAAACTTAGGGCTTGGACTCAGGCTCTAACATTTAACATAGAAGTCTTCCCACTCACGGAATTTCTTGTGAGAATAAGCAGAATGTGTAGACAAGTTTCTCTTTCTCTTTCTTACACATACACACCTTCATTTATTCACTTTGTCTTTTTTTTCCAGCCCATTGATCTATGACTTCTGCTTACAAAAGGCTTGGTGCTGAAAGTACTATTTTATCTGTTTCTTCTTAAATGAACAAGAGTGCCTAAAATTAAATAATTATGAGAGTACATTGCTTTATTACTTCTTACTTCAATTTTGACATAGCTTTAGAAGACAGCATATCAAAAATCATTATCATAAAAGAAGATTTGTGTGTCATACTGTACAAAAGCATGTGGAGAATTGGTGTGACTTTTCTTTATTACACTTAGCAAATGTCATCTTTGTGTTAATCTTTTTAGCTCTTGAAAATAAACTTGTCACAAAAATCTGTGAGAATGAATCTGAACTCTACACCAGAAAAGCTGATGTTTTATCTCCATCTCCAAGTCCTGGATTTGAAGTATCTGGTGAAGTTACTGATGGCCAGTTACCTACAATGACTATTTCAGAGGCTTATGTGCCACCTACAGAAGGAATTACTTACCCAGTAAGTAAAAAAAGTAGTAGTTATCAAATATTTTTAAAATATAGGTTTTTATTTAAATTTATAAGTTATTTATTGCACTGTTTGCAAGTCATTTAATATATAAATAATGTCTTCTTTGGATAGAACAAAACAGATCTGAACAAAGCTTTTAAAGTAAGAGTGGAACTTAATTACTTGTTTAGAACAGAATTTTACAATAAGAAGAGGGTAATACTGTGTCTTAGTGGCAATAAATGCCAACAGACCTCACATTTTTCATAGTTCTGATTCATCTTAAAAGTGAGTTGGAAACCTTGCAGATATTTCTACTTGCAGTCAGATACACAGTGAGAAGGCACTTATTTGTGTGCAAGCTGATTGCTAGTACAACGTTTCTAGTCATGTTCACATACTCTCTAGGYGTTTTAGGCCTTCAGCAGTGTTTGCCTTCCACCTTGGGCTGTGCTTCCAGACTCCTCATTCAGGTCGCTCTTTCATCTTCCAGCTTTAAAATTCTTCCTGTCCTGCATGGGACTTCTGCCCTGCAACATGGTGCTGCTGTGCAAACAGACAGGGCAGGTGGACTTTTAATGCAACAGACAGATAAATATTTTCTGTAGGTGTATTTCACTTTACCTCTCTTATTAGGCCTTTGGTATTTGCCTTAATATCAGTGTCACCTTATCAGATTTGTCACCTTAACAGTGTGTCAGAGCTAACTCTCTAGGGTGTTTTTACTGCTTTGCCTGAAAACAGCTGATGATAAAAATGGACATGTTGCTTGTCCCCATAACCTGTTCAATAAACTATAGAAATATTTGATGTAAAATCCTCTGTAGCAGCATGGAATAGATATAATGAACCCCATGATGCGTACTGGCATTTAAACATTAAATGGAATATGGGTTGGAGCTAATTAAATGCTACTGACTGAGTGTGAAGGAGTTAGTGGATTAGCCAATGCTAATTCTTTGGATTATTGTTCACTTAATACCATTAGTAATTAAATAGTTCAACTTCACTTTCAAAATTCACAGTTTTATTTCTATAAATGACAGATCCCTCAGGAACTGTGACTGAATCAGATTTCGGGCTTATAATGCCTCCAGGTATATCTGTGTAACACTGAATGAAAATTTTGACATTCTGTGCCATTAAAAAAAATAAATATAAGCCTGGATTTATAGATACTGACATTTAGAAGTCTTATGACAAGGATCACAAATATGGTAGCTTTTTATGAGTTGTTTTGAGTTCTAAGTAATTAGATGCTCGTACACTTGGCTTTAGCTGGCTGTGGTAATAGTTAAATCTTCAGAATTGTTGAGTTACTATTTGAAATAAACACAGCCATTTAGTAGACCAGAGAAGAAATGCAATGTGGAAAGGATTGAATGAACTGTCTGCACATATATATTTCAGCCAGGCTTAAGAGTTTCAGAGTCCCAATGACTAGGAGTTTTCTTAAACTGACTCGGTGTGCTGGTAGTGGCCTGTAAATGGGAGGATGTGGAATGTAGTATTAAATTCCTTCCTGCTTTCAATAGATAATAAGTGTGTGGGATTAATGCACCCGTTTGTATGATATTTATACTAAATTCTTGCAAATCTTCTTGAATATACTAAAACATTAGAGAGACAATTTTTTTTTATAATAATCTTAATTCAAAAGAGGTGTATTGGCTTCTTAACATTCTGCTCAAGGTAATCTTTAAAATTCTAATAATTAGCAACTGGATGTTAGACAGCTATAAAAAGGAAAGGAGGTGATTTGTCATGTGGCCTTATACAGATAAGGATGCATCTATGAGAAATTCTTAATATTAGGACGTGGTTCCTATAGCACAAGTTTTGGAAATTTTTGCTCTTGAGACATACTCAAGGGATTCCACATCTAAAACAATCTTTGGAGGAGCATAATGCATGTCTGTTTTTCTATGAATAACACAAGTATACTGTTCTTCCTGCCTGCCATTTTCCATTTTTTGACAGACTCAAAATGCCTGATCATTCCTAGTGAGTGTAATAGATGTTAGTAAGCACTCACTTACTCTGAAGTTCCTTGCATTTTTTGTTTTACTTATGTTACAGACTAAGTGGTGCCTGAAATTTTGCTTAAATGGATTTCATTTGGCTTTGTGACTAAATGGGAGGCATTCTTTTGTCTTCTCAGTTAGCTCTTAGTGTCAGCAGTTGTAAAATCATGGTCACCTACTGAGTAATTGACTGAAGCAAGAACAGAAAGCAGGAGCTGCTTTTGCTCCATTCTCTCACCACTAAGGCTCCTTTGCTTAGCTGAGCTGGGGAACAGAGGAGCAAGGGCCAGGCAGAGTGGGGAAGGAGGGCTGCAGGCTGATACTTCACTAGAAGGAGGTCTGAATCCACCAGCCAGTATTGCTAAATAATACCTGATAAAAATACCATTAGTTTCCTACATCAAATCTCTCAATTTTTTTCTTAAGATCTGAACCCAAATACATCTTAAGTTATGTGATTTTGACTCCTTTCTTTAGCTTAGTCCCCCGAGGACCAGATATACTGAGCCATTGCCATCTGCTCAGGATCATACTGTGACCATCTCTGCTCACAGAGAATCAAGAATTCCCCCGCTTTATGATGTTGCTGAAATCAGACCTCAGAGTCCAGTAGTCAATCCTTTATTCAATGTAACTACAGCTGAAGATCACCAGCTAACAGTGTTGCAACCACAGGTAGTAACAACTCAAAAAGGTGAGGAATAAATACTGCCCTCAGAGTATGGGGTAGGTGGGTGGGTAGTAATGCTCCTATTCTAGGGGTTGTGAAACACATAGATTTGCCCCCATGCTTTTCCTTTTCAAAGACTTCATCTTCCTTCCTGAACGCTGATTGCTTTTCACAGTGCTTTGAACAAAAAGATATTTAAAATAGTTTAGGCAGAGAAATAAAGAGGTCAAAGAGATTAATGAGAGAATCTTTCATGCTTGCAGACACACGTTTGAGTCTTTTAGCGCAGAAAAGAAATAATTTAGCATCTGGTTATACATCTGCTATTGGGTCTGTCATGGCAGAACTGGGGTTTGGAGATGCAGCAGATATGGTTTGTCAGAAATGAGTGGCATTGCCAAAGTAGTGAATAATCAACTCAGTAAATTTTCTCTCTCCCATTTCTGCTTTCAGATTTTAGATCCTAAATACATCACTGTATTCTAGAAATAGCATAAACCCCAAGGTTATAAAATTGGTAGTGTTAGGGTTTTCAGGGGAGCTGCAGGTCCTCGTCACCTCCATAAATCTGCTTTTCATCTCAGGTAAAGGCTATTGATTCCAAACTGCAGGGCAAAATATTTTATCAGTAGATTAATTAAGAACTATGTGTGTGACATCTGTGGCTGAGAAGGCRGGGAGGGGGACACTAAAAAAGTGATCTACATGATCAGTTAGTTAAGCAAAATTATAAAAAGCTATGCAAATAGCTGAAGTTACCTATTACAAGTTCTATAAAAATATTAGATATTTCTTTGCAGCAATACTAAGCAACACTTCATAAAATGACTTCCTGAAGCTACCTATTTGAGATGAGGACATATATAGTACCTTGTACCTTCTTTACATTTACAGTCTTCCACCTCTCCACTTCACGTACTCTGCAGAATTCTTTCTCACTTGGCAGCTGACAGAAAGGACAGCTTTAATCCTGGCGCCTCATGAAGAACAGGTCTTGGGCAGCATACCTGGGGTGCAGGTGCTCCAAGACTCTCTTTGTGGCAGAACTTTCACTTTAAAAGTCTTCTTTTTCCTTTCTTTTTTTTTTCTTAACTGGCTCCTGCTTTCTTCATTGGCTTTGCAGTATTTTTTTTCTTCTTTAAAGGATCATCTTCCTCCCCGAAAATTATTTCTTTGGCTTTCTGAAAATGACTGGAGGGACAGTATTTTCCCTCAGAAACCTCAGGCAGAGATAGGAAGTCACAGACGCCCCTCTCAGAGAGCAGATGTCTGGACTAGATGACAAGGTTGCAGTGCTCAGAACTGGTGTATGGACAACAGAGAGATGGTCAAGTCAAAGCAGCCAACCTGAAGCTCCTTTCGCTGAGACAGAGCAGAAGTAAAGGCAAGGAGCAGGGCAATGTTTCTCTAAGAACCTGCACTTTCTTCATAAGCAAAACAGACCTATTTAATCCAGCAGGCAGTCTCTTAAACTTGCTGAGGACAAACTCCCATCACAACTCTGGTGAAGAAAGTCTAGCTAGTGAAGAGAAACCAAGTATTGAAAGGACTGGCTTCTGAAGCAGGAATCTGTACCAAAACCAACCAAACAACAAACCCCACTCCCTCCCCCAGTATAGTTACTAGATTTTCTTCTCATCTTTTGTTCATCTGGTTGCTCTGGCTGCAGATACCACATGTGGTGAGAGTCAGAGTTTCAAACTTAGTTGACACCGCTTGTGTACCAGTTGTGGGTTTAGGTATTTAAATAACAGTTTGGTTCTAGTATCAGGATTTAGGCAGTCTCATTTGAAAGTGATCCTATGTTTGGTTAGACTTGTTCACATAATTCATTAATATAAATGGGGATTTGGCAACAAACTGAAAGCTGCATATATCCTCCCAGGCTCTACAAGAAAATAAATGGGTGCTCTTCTTATTGAAGAAGGCTCTTGTAGGAAAATGTATCTGACCTCCAAATTCCAAGCTAACTTGAATTGATATACTTTCAGATCCAAAGTGTTTGGAACCTATGAAACCAGGGAATTGCCGAGACTATGTGGTGAAATGGTATTATGACAAGAATGGCAATTCTTGTGCCCAGTTCTGGTACGGAGGTTGTAATGGCACCAACAACAGATTTGAAACAGAAAAAGAGTGTCGAGAAACCTGCGTTGATATATGAACAAGTAAGTTATCTCCATCAGATCGTCCTTCAATCACCTCTTTTCCAGACTGAAAAGATTTAGTCTATTTCAATATATCCCATACTAGACATACATATCATATCATCTCATATTCTATCCCTTTGGTCAACCTTGATGCTCTGTGCTGCTGATCATTATGATTAAATGGAGCAGCACAGAGCATAGCGCACACTCTCCAGTGACTTCTCTCCACTTTTATTCCCTTTCCTTTGTTTTCTTCTTTTCACCAGTTATTTATAAATTAGAAGACTGTCCCTCCCAATCCAATGTAACTTTCTTTTAGATCCTTTGGTGAAGGACCTTATGTTTTGGAAATCCAGGCAGTCTATATTAACCATCTTAGGTCCACTTGCTTAGTGAATGGGGCATAGACTTCAAAGAGCTTGCTTATCAGTATTGTGTAACATCCTTTCCAAAAGCCATATAGCTCCTCCCCAATAAATGTATTAAAATATTATATTATTTGATCTTTCACTACAAAAAAAATCCATTGAACTACAACATGTATTTTTCTTAACATTTCAAGAAAATTAATCAATTCATTATTTCTTTTAGAAATGACTGCCATTGGGAGTTTTTAAAGTTGTGTGTACTGAGGAAGGAATGATTGAGAAGAAACCAAAATGATGTGTTAACATGGATGTACTACTATCACATCACACACTACTTTCCCCACTATGGTATTCACATTAACTAGATTCCTGTATAGCATGTTATCTAAACAACATAGCAAGAACTTTATCACACATACACACACACATGAGAACATACCTTTTCCCTCCATGTTTATAATAAGTTGGTACTACACATGGCAATGATCAGACTCTATTTTTAGGATTAAAATGTCAAAAGTGTTGACACTCAGCATTTAATGACAGAGGTCTCTCATTCTCTTGGAAGAATAAAATGTGCTCCAGTTTTAAACAAGAGTAAGTGATTTCTGAAATTAGTACTCTTATTACAGCATTTTGAGACATACGTTAAGATTTTCATTAATTAGAGTGCCTCTTTGGAATGTAAATGCCACAGCTATAAGTAATTAGAACTTTTTACCTATGAAAGCACATTTGGATTAACACCAATATAACCTTTTCAGTTATGAGGGTAGGACTTCTATTCAGAATTACATTAAAATCTACAGGATTCTTCAAGTCCTTTAGGCTAGTCAGTACATTTTGATTTCTCAGGGCCTCTGTATTAAATCAAAAAAATGTTATTTGACTCTAATATATGCTATTAAATGCTATTAAATTGAAAAGGGAAAAGCACAGAAAGATGTATATAAATGTTTACTTATATCTTTTTTACTTTTAGTCATAACTCCATATGATTGCATTATAAAAACTGAAAATGATGAGCATCCGATTAAAATGGAAAGCAACACTTGATAAAGAGTTCTGAATTGTTATTTTCTTGCAAAGAACAAACGAATATCTATACAGACACACTGGACAATTTTTGATATATTTAAAGGAGTTCAAAACAACTGCTTGCACAGTTTTTATTCCCTATGTCACCAAAAGACAGCATATAACGTGCAAACCTAGTTCTATGGAGAGAAGTGCTCGAAGTACAGTTTTTAAAGGAATGGAGGGCTCCATCCTCTTCCAGAAACCTGGCCTTTCTAGTGAGTTTCAAATTAGAAAAAACAGCAGCAGCCCAAACCAGCATCCAGCTCTTATTATGCTCAGAATTAATATGGTGACCCCTCCAGAAAAACTGGAGGTACAACTAATATCTGATTGACATGAAGCACAAAGACAATATCTTGTGCTATGTGTTCTGTGATGTGCTGAAAATGAAGGGACTCTGTGGTATAGAACAAAAGTCAAGCTGTTGAAATCAGCTATTGTTTTTATTTCAAAAAAACCCCCCTAAATTTAACGAATTTAACAAAACTTTTATTAAGGCTCTCAGTCTGTTTTGGTTTTTTGGATCTGAAGAACAAATGGCTTCAAAGCATGCTACAATGATATAGATGGACTCTTGTGGTAAGTAAAATCAGCCGGATATAAAGCTGGCCATAATCAGCAAGTCAGCTAAAAGGTTACAAGCAAACAAGCTGTCTACTAGTGGCATGAAAAGATCACAGAAAGAATCAAACTACTTCTTAATAACAAAGCTAATGTCATCATACCAAGAATTTCTATGCGTTGGAGACCTTTAATAGTGAACAGATGTCCAAAACAAATAACTTCAGCAAGAGAAGAATAACACAAGCTTTGAAAAAACAGAAGAACAAGACATATAGACTACAACAATATTTTCAGATTGGCTAGAAAAATTAGACTCAAAAATTATATCACACTAAAATATAATATTAACATATAGTCAAACTCAAAAGATGCATTGAGCAACTTTTTTCTGGGATATGTTTAAAATCCAGTATTCAGAATTCATTTCAGTTAAATGAGAGGCAATGTAAATAAGAGGCAGAACAAACATTTTTGAGAAGATTAGCATAAAATATGACCCTCACATGAAATCAAATTATCTGAAGGAAAAGAAAAAATTCATCAAATCTCCTCTGCCCCAGGACATCCCCTCCCAAGCAGCTTGCACTCGGTAAGGTAAGTATAACATCCTGCACTTCAAGGGGAATAACTCATTGCACTGATACAGGATAGCAAACAAGTTATTCAAGTCGGATAGATTTAGTCAGAAGAGAAGAAAAATGTGCAGAGTTAAGCTCTRCTGTAGATTACCTATGGATAACCATAAATTCTCTGATGATGGTAGTTTCCACGATCGCCCGCCGCCCTTCATTTCACATCCACCAGGAATATTTTAGGTATAACTCTTCCTGGAAACTGACAGTGGCAACATTTCTGCCTGGAATCCCAAGATCCCTCCAGCTCCATAGCCTGTAATTCTATGCATTTTTAATGGAGGAAGAACAAGGAGGTGATCAGCTTCTTTGGGGTGGGAATAGCTGTTGTATTCAGCTGCGTATCTCCAGACAAAATSCAAATCCAACCACTAACCATCATCTTATCTAAGAAAAACTTTGGATAATGAATTTGGGATAAATGTGAAGATGAAAGTTGCAGGGGTACACAAATATCTTCTAAACAGCATTAGGTTTAGTGCAAACTTTTGGTAAATTTGTCCAGCTTTGATAAGTACAAATAGTGGCACCACTTGTTATATAACAATGTTAAAACAGAGTTACTCTCTGCTAACATGGATAGAAGGAATTTTCTTGGAGCAATTAAACCAGTGTGATCCATAAGGACACTGCTTTCTTCTCCACTTTAGTGCAGAGTTGACTAGAACATATTATAGCAAAAAAAGCAGAAATGAAGCCTATAAAGTTTTTTCAGTTTTTTTTTTTAATTACATGCTGTTTAAGTCAGATTATCCTGAAATAAGCATTCTTTCCTGTTCAGGTTTTTCAGTGAAGCCCCAGACTATAATCTCTGAATATATGCTATGTTATCTAGTAAATCATGAAAAGTCACATCAGTCCATTCCAACAGGACAAATCTCTAAGTCTGCATCAGCCCTGACTGCAGCCTCGTCTCCTACGACTCTTCACCCAGCTGTGGATCCTCGAGAGTGCCGTAAACTAATAAACCAGAAGGGGGCACCTTGTGCTAAATACCCACTGTATTCTTTTAAGTTGTATAAAATCCTAAAACATCATCACTAATTAAAAGCATTACCTTTTCCACTGGCAATCAAACAACCCTTTACTTACATTACAGGTGACTTTTAGTAGTGAGAATAGTTTAATAATGAAATCTTTAAATCTTCTGTGGAACCAGACCAAACACTACAAATCATAAAAGTTAAAAATGATGCTGTAGTTAGAAAAGTTAGAATAACAGAAGTTATTCCTTCCTTTAAAACCGATCATTACAAGGTGAATTCTATTTGAGACATCCTTCCTTCTGACAGCTCTAGATTTATGCTCAGAAAAGAAAGTTTATTCACAGGAAAATAATACCTGCATCTACTCATAGTACCATAGCAGCTTTTCACTTTGTGAAATGCTGCTAATTCTCTTGTAAGCATCTAACAAATTGAATTTATCTCTTGCTTCAACCCAGGTCATTCRCTGCCTGTCTCTAGGGCCAATGCAAAGTGTTTAATGATGCTGTCTTTTCATTGACTCTCCTGCTGCCTGCACACCTTAGTTTCCTCTACATCTTCAAATTTCCTCTATGCTACTCTAAACTGATGGAAAATATGCAACAGTTCCTGGACTGCAAACATCCTCATAACAACTGATTACTATATTCCTCAGTTCGAAATGACTTTCAAAGAAGTTCCTTAAAAAAAAAGTGACTTCACGGATAGCATGGCTGTGACCAGCATCCATTTTTTTAAAGTTAAGTTTAATGGACAAAACAGATTTACCACAGTATTCCAGCACCTTTCCTCCTCATCCTCCTTCTTAGATCTGTTGGTGCTATCTGTGCAAACAGCACACCCTTCTCAAAACCTGTGAAGGCATCCAGCTCACAGCACGTAATTCAAAGCAAGTCCTCAGGGGTAACTTCTTGAATTAAAAAAAAAAGGGTTTTGTTTTGTTTTGTTTTTAGAAACAAAACAAATAACTTCCCATCTCCCCCAGTGGAAGGACCACAATCTTCATGGGTAGGTGTGCGGTTTGGAGCACCCCCAGCTCTGGCTGCAAGCACAGCACCTTTCCTAAGAGCTCCTGACACATGAGACACTGTAGGGCCAGCACTGAAATCTTTGACACCCCCACTATTTACTCTTAGCCTTCCTGCAGCTTTTTATCAAACCTCTTTTATAATCATTTCAGTCTCCTCACTCCTGCTTTTTACCTTCCTCCTAATTGCAGAGTTTCCTCAGCTGCTGCTACAGCTGAATCAAAGTTTAAAAATTCAGCAGCCCACAATTCTGAAATCACACAGCCAAATGTAAGCAGAAATCTCAGATATTGCACTTGATAGTTACACAGTGCTGCCCTCGTATTCATTTTATGCTATTTAGTTGAAAAGTTAATTGAAAGCTGCAATCAGGTAATTACAATTTTCCTGGTACATCTTTCTTACGTAAAAGTCAAAGTCCATTTTGAAATTAAAGTACAGCCTCACACAGAAATGTTGCTAATGTGCACACAGCTCTATTTACAGAACATAAGCTAAGACTATATTGACTTTGCAGCTTGCATATGAAATACAGCCATCCCAGCAGAAACATCACAGTTACAGCAGAACTATAATTCTTCACTTGTGCTCCCCCACCCTAACTTTATCCACGGTGATCTGTAAAGCACTAGGTTTAGCACACTTTACTGTGGTTAAGTGCTTGAATTAAAAACAAACAAACAAATAGAAAACATGAACTTCGCTCTTTTCACAAAAGCACCAGTTAACAAAAAAAATGTCATGAGGATCTGACTCTGTCTCCAGAAACCTCTCCTGGAAAAAGCAGCTAGGTCTGTGGACTCTGTGCTTGGCTGTTTCTTCCATTAGCTCTAGCAGTGGTTGACATTGCTTTCCCATTACGGATGAACTGCGTCGTGCTTAACACAACAGGGCTTTCCCGTCTTGTTAGTGATTACGAAGCAGTCTTACGAACCCTGCTTCACAAATAAACCCGAGCCTTGCTGGGTGGCTACAGGCTTTCCTGGTTTCTGCTCCTTTCACCAGTTTGGACAAGGAGAGGCATGTGAGGACACTCTCGTCAAGCCGTCCCTCTCTAGAGAGTCAAGTGGTGGTATTTCAGCAAGCTCTAGAAACATCCAGGGGTGTTTGCTGTTTGCCGTCATGGGGTGCTTTTTCAGACATTGTGTGTAGCCATTTCCAGAAGAAGAGGCCAAAAATAAAGACACAAGGTAAAATGATCAGATTCATATTTGTCTTTGCTTGGGGCACTTTGATGGCAAATTATAAGCAGAGTAATTAGCAAAGYGCTGGAAACCTTGGTTCTTTGTGGTTTACACAAGGAACAGTCAGCAGAGGCGAATATTTGCTAAATGTTTCCATCAGTAAACAAGGAACCACCTCCAATGCTCAAAATTCTTGAAAAAGCATAGAAGACATTGAAAAATCACCAGATTATCTGGTTCAATTAAAGTTCAGATCTGCTTTTTATGTGCAAACCAGACAAAGGAGAAAGAAACATCAAGGGTGAGCATTTCATGTGCAAAAGCATGCAGCTTTGATTTCTTTTTTAATACAAAACCTAAGAAAATGAGATTATGGTATGCATAAATTAGTATTAAATGGAAGATTTTAAAAAATTTTTATTTATTTGTTAAGAACCATTCTGTATTCTGGAGTGTGAGATAATCATTTCAAAACTACACATACAATTAGAATGCATTGTTATGATTTATAAATAATAACTTTTTTTCATGAGGTTCAAACGGAGGAATAAAAGATGCCCCAAAAGAGGGCACATCTGAGATTAACCAGAAAGAGCTCTGGAGAAATATAAATTATACTTGATTAATAGTACTTACTAGATTGTTATCTGAGATGGCCTTAAAAGTAGGTGTCTTTGCTTCCAGGAACACTATTGCTTGTTTTAATAGGAACAGAATCAGTTCTAACCTTCAAGGATATATGAAACCCAGATTTCTAGCCAAATTCTGCTTAAGCTTGGCTCATTTTTTCTAACCAGGAATATGCAGAAATTCAGCCAACTGGATAAGGCCCTCAAATGCAATCCATAAAGATGTTCTATTTTGTTTTTCTAATTGCACATAAGACCTATTGTAGAGTAATTTCTAAAATGGAAGGAAGAACACTGGGATTGTCCTCAGGTGTTCTTGGCTCTACCCCTCTGTTTTCAGCTATAGCCTTGTTATGTGTGGACAGGGAGGGAGAAAGGAGATTTTTGCATTTTACTGGTATAGCAAAAAGGCTCTCTCCAATATCTGGCATATTGGACCCAGGGACACAAACATACCCATTTCTTATTGTAAAAATAACTGAAGGTAAGAATTTTGACAAGAATAAATCTGGCAACCACAAGGCTGAAAAAGTAAGTAACCCCCCCCCCCCCAAAAAGAGTTTCAGGCTAGCTTTAAAATTGCTGCAAACACAGCTAATCTCTCATTCAAATCTCAGTGAAGTGAAGAAAAAGCCACCCTTCCATTAACCTTATTGCTCTTGGGATCAGGCTTGTAGATGAAAAGAAGAACATCTGCACACAGCTTTCAGGGGAGCCCCAGTGCCACGCGCTGGAGCTCCAGGGGCTGTAGGTTTGTAAACCAGGTCAGCATCAGCCCTCCTTGACACCCTTGTAGGCAGGGCTATGAACAGTTGTTGCACAGCTGCCCTAAACTGGGATGAGGTTTCTGGTAGCCCTTCATTGCTGTAATCCCTGCCTATCTCAGCTGCAGCAAGTGGATTTGGCTATAGGACAGGGTGCTGATTTTTGACTTCAGATGACACAATTCTAAAATTAAAAGGTTTGGGGAACTGACAGTAATCCTATCAATAACAACACAACCTTCTCTCCTCCATTTTGCTGGTTGAAATCCAGGTAAGCAGGCACCAAAGAGGTGCAAATTCCCTGCAGAGCTGCTTGGCAATCTTTATAGAGCAAGTTGGTAGATTCTAGCCCACTTCCTATGGAAATCACACCACTGCTACCATAGCTTAATAGTAACCTCATTAACCCAATTAGTACCCTTGGAGGCCTCTGCCCAAAGGACTAAAAGCCAAAGGAAATGAGCATCAGGGAGCAGCATGGCCTTGCTCTGCAAGGGAGGTGAACCAGGAGCCAAAGGCAATGACAAGACAGGCAGGTGTGGGCAGAGACCTCACCAACGAGGGGCACAGTCCCACGGTGCCTGAACAAGAAGAGCAGAGCAGGTCCAGTGAAGGCAACCAGGGTTTGCCAGGGTCTGGCAATGGCCAGACAGATCCGTAACCATGAGGCAGGTCCAAGGCCAGGCTGGCAAGTCAGGGCAGCCAGTCTGGGGTCATTGAGGTACTGGGGCAGGTGCAGGCATCCCTGCAGCATCGCTCAGGTGAGGACCGAGGTCCCGAGATGAACCTTCTCCCAGCTCTTTGCCCAGGCTGCAGTCCAAGTGCTCAGGGCTGCACCACATCATGCTGGCCTTGGGGACAGGCAGCCAAACCCTGGGTGTGGGGGGAAGAGGTTGCAGAGCCTGCTGGTGCACCCTGGACCCCAACAGAGATCCCATCACAACCCTCTAAATCTGGGATGTGCAGCAGAGACATCCCACTGTTCATGCAGAGTCTATGGTTAGAGGATATTTCCATTCAGGGGCTTCAGCTCCCTGTGGCTTTCAGTGACAAGGATAATTTTTTAAAACAAAAATGATAACATATTTAAGAAGAGTGGAAATATGGAGTCAGTGATTTATCAGTCTGGGATAAGTTTGTATTTTAGGGCTCCCAATCTGTATTACATAAGATAAAAAAAATATGCATCTAAATTGTTGCCTGAACTAGCCACTGAGTACTGTCAGAGCATATCGCATGTATTTCAGAAACGGGCGCTGGCAGGAAACCACTTATCGGAAGTGCTTTGTGTTGGTGCTCCTCTGGCTCAGGAGGCAGCCTGACTAGCCCAGCAGGTTAAAGCTTACAGGAGGCTTAAACCTGCCAGAATAATAAATGATGAAGAGCAATAAATCCAGAGACCCAGCAATGCTCAGGACCCAGGCCCAGGATGTGTCCAAATCCATCCCACAGGGGAGAAGGGTGTGCAGAGGAAGGAGGGCCAGCGTGGCAAAAGCCGTCGTCCTGAGCAGCATTTAAGGGATTTTGCTGCATGTGGGCCCAGCTCTGACTACACAGCGACAGGGGTGGAGAGCAAGGTGGCTGAGGAGACTGGGGACATTTAGTAGCAATTTCCCATGGAGAGCAAATAGACAGTAATTCTTTGGAATTACCAGCCTGACATAACTGGCAAGTTCAGCTACTTATTTCATTCAGGGCAACTCCCTAGTGCATCCTGTTTCCTCAAAGGATAGTTCCTATTGGTTTTAACTACACTGTAAATTAATACGTGAAATACATTTGCTGACCACAACAGCTGTATTTTCCAGTTAACTCAAGTATAATAAGATTTACATATAAAATCTAGTTTTGAAAATTAGTATTTTCATGCAATGACCCTCAGAGAACTGTGACTGAGACTCCATCAGACAGCACACTGTAAAACTATGTAGATCATAAAATATTTGAGGCACAGATTCCCCCCAAAAAGTGACTATGACAGTGCTGGTGGCAGAATTGCACTCTGTAAGACTGAAAGGAATTTTGCATTTGGAAATAGAAATATATATATATATATATATTTTTTTTTACACATTTACCAAATAATATAGTCAGTGAAAATTCATAATACTCACTGAATATTCCAACACATACAGGTTAAACTGTACAAGTTAAAGCTATTTAAGCAGGCTCTTTGAGAATTTAGCAGTCAGATACAATGCTTTTTTGACCTTTTTACTCAGTAGTGTGTTGGGTTTGTTTACTATTTATATTTTGGTTGAAACTTTCCTTTTTAAGAGAAGGAAACTACTCAACAAAGTTCCCTTTTATTAAGTTAAAGTTCACTTTAGTGATTTAGGGCAGCGTAGAGTAAGATGCTGTACTGGTTCCGAAGTCAAACATTACAAAACTTCTCATGTCAGTGAAAAGAAATCCCAGTATCTTAAATGATGCAGATGCAGTACAAGGCCCCAACAACCTTAGCTTTATCCTACAGTGCTACCAGGAGGAAAACAACAAAATGCCTTAATAAAATAAATATAGCAAGATGTCAAGAGGTTTTTACAAATCATATCAAAGTTAACTTCAAAAACTACCGGCTTAGTAGCAATAGCTGGCTGAGGTCTTTAAAAATCACCTCTTAATTCATCTCACAAAATTACATTTTTTATTGACCACTGTGACTAAGTCATGCTTCTCAGTCTCTTTGATGAAGTTACTGTCTCATGTCTGATGTTTAACCCAGACGCTACATAAGCAGGATGTTGAGCAAACGTCCTGTTGAGCATTGCAGTGACCTATCTTGCAGGTATTTGTTGAATCTGAGGCAGGGACACAGAACTATAAAAAAGATCTTTAAGTTTTTCTGTAGTATAAAACCCAAAGAGCAACAGACTCCATAAACACACAGTGAAAGAGAAATAATTGTTTAACTACTGATACTTGTTTTCTTTTGTAGCAACCCAACTGCATCTATAACTGTTACAGTATTGCTGAATCTAGCAAATTTACATCTAGCAGTAAGCGTCAAGCGCAGGAGTGCTTGCTGGAAGCCCAAGCACACCAGGGCTCAGGGTGACAGCAGCAAGGAGTGAAGGAGAGTCCCTGCTCCCAAGCAGCACCCAGCACCAAACTTGGTGGAGAACGTGTGATGCTGGAAATGAAGCTACTTATCACACAGGAGCAACCTTTACTCTGCTCTAGGTTACTTACCCTGGCGACCTGAGGGTAAGCGCTCCAGAGCTCTTTCGCCAGCCTGCAGAAAGGAGGCAGGAGGTGCCACACAGAAGTAAAGATTTTGATCTCCGTTCTGGGTTTTATCTCAGTTTGCCAAGTGTGACACTCCCCTCTCCACCCCAACCTGGGATATAAGTTGAATGACCTTCCTGCCTCTCTAGACAGCTCTAACTAGCAATGCCCAGAAACATCTGCTCTGTAGAAAGTTCTATTACATCTCCAAGAACAAGGCTTCGTTTTGGGAATATCATTTGACTAAGCTTCCCCCCCCACACACACACACTTTTCTTTTTTAAATTAGGGGAACTTACACAGTAAAAGATTGTTGCTTTTACCTATCTTATGCTGCTCCTTGTAGCTTCCTGTTCTGCAGAGAGGGCCCCTTGCAGCCTTCAAAAGAGAAGCTTCTACTAATCAAACAGCAGCAATGGGCAGCATTAACAGCAGACCTGTAAGTTATTTATGATATAAAAATCATTCCAACGATTGCACCTGGATCATTCTCACTCTTAGGTGCATGTTTACCTTGCACAGTCACCACTTATGTTTGTAGCACCCTTTGCTGTCCACCTGCCTGTCAGGTGCTCTGATTGCTACGAGGTTATCGCAGGGCAGCAAGCTTTTGTTCTGACATTTTCCTCGGCAGGTCTAGGCTTGCTTCCTCCCTCTAACAGAAAACATGTATTTGTAAAACAGCAGCTAAATGCTACGTATGAGTGTAATGATAACTTGAACATCAAGGGAGAGTGTTTCCTAACTTGTTGCATTTATGTTTCGTGTTCTTAATGTATTTGCTTTTTTAAGAATTAGAAAAAATTATCGTTAAGCAGTGGGCTTAACTTAGACACATTACAGGTGCTGCAGGCAGCACAGGCCTTGTATGAAGACAATATATTACTTCTGTCTGATAACAATCAGTTTGGACCATGTTCTCACCTTGCCTATAATAATTTTTTATGGCTTTTTTAATAGTGGTTACATTCCTGCTGGTTATCAGAGATTAGAAGCCTTTGTAACACAGACAAAAAGAACTGGGCAAATACCTGAGTTAACCACCTAGCTCTGCGTACCAGGGAAATGCCATCAGCTGAGTTCAGCAAGCAATAGGCACACTGGCTGTAAAGGAGCACACAGAGAAAGAGGGACCTTTAAATCCCCAAAGCCAACTGTGAATTAACAGAGACACAACACCAGGAGGAGGAGGGCAAACTCAGAAGTTAGAGTTGGTCAGTTATATGACACAGTAAAACAGCTTCCTTCCCTTCCCTGTCTTTTCAGATCAGAGGCCTCTGCCCAAATTATAGCACTCCAAGAACTTAATGCACAAGAGAGTACTCATAATGTCCAGGAATTTATTATATAATATGTTTTGTATATTTGAAATCATTCCATTACACAGGCCTTAAATTATAAAGTTTCTTCATGGAGCTGCCAAATCTTTTCAGAGGAAAACTTTTTTAATCACATGTGCTTTCTTAGTATAGCTGTCCCAATACAAACATATTTTGCCTGTGGTTAAGTATAATGCAGGAAAAAATGCTTTATAGTTTTATTTATGCAGAAGACAGCAGTAGTGAGAGAAGCGATTAAGCCTCTACTAAGTTATAGTATCTACTACAGAGAAGCTTAGCTACCATCTCTCAAAATGAAGCACTTATTTGCAAGCTCTGATACAAAGAAGAAAATAGTTTTATAGGCAGAAAGTGATGGAAATAGCATGCATTAACTCCAAACAAAACAATATAGGCATCTAACTACCCTTCTGTAAAAACGGACATAAAAGAAATACATATTTTGTGTAGTATTATTCAGAATGATATGCAGAAGTACTTCAGTGACACCTCCTTTCTCTCTGGAAGGGGGAAAATGAAAACCATGGCAGGAGAAGCATGAAGAAGGATCGGAGGGGCATGAGAGCCCTGCTGGGGGTCAGGCAGGGGCTCTCTAGCTCTGGAAGGGAGCTGACTGCATAGACACAGCAGGGACCAACCGCACCTCGAGGAGTTGAAAGCATGCAGGTGTCAAAACATCTCCCTGCAAAACATTATAGAAGTGTAGAATTCAGGAGAAAGGGACCTCAGGAGGTGATCTAGTCCATCCAGGATCCTTTCTCAAAAGTCAGGTATGAGGTCAGATTGGGTTATTCAGGCCTTTAAACCCCTGCAAACAGCTAAATAACCTGTGTAAGYGAGCCTCATCCTGAAACCTGACCATTTGAAGCAGCCCAAAGCTTTTCAGGGTAGTTAAGAGTGTTTCTTCATTCAGATGAAAAGGTTTGGGATGTTATTAAATATAGAATTCACTGCCAGATAGCAGGAAATACTAAGCATCACAGCTTATACACAGAAGATACATGGTGAGAGTATTCCCTTGCAGAGATGCTCAAACTGATACAGATGTTTTTTGAACTGAGATCCAGGCAGCAGCATAATACACAAATGTAAAATCAGATCCTCTCTTCAGTCATGTTGGAATCTCTCTGCTAATGCTACTGATGGATACATCAGCATGGGACATCCATATGACATACTAATATTTTCTTTCCTTATGCCCATCTTAATACAGATGCTACCTCTACAGCATGCGATTACGTGTTTAGAAGTAAGAATACTAGCTAATCCAGCTGAATAAAAGTAACTTTTATTTAATTGTGAAAGCCACAGGACCAGCCAAAATTTTTGGTTCATTTATGTATTGCAATATCTTTCTCACTGTATCCTGGACCCAGACATACAGCACACAAGTATATTTAGGTAATAAACCTATCCTTTTTACAAACATGCTTTCATTTTCTCTTCTTATTAATGCTTTTATAACTATAATAACTTTTACTCATTTTATGGTGATATCAGGAGCAAAATCCCTAGATGCTCTACTAAAGAGTAACTCATGCTCTCTCTACCTCTTCTTTGAGGCTCATGAGATCGGAGCATTCAGTGTGACAAGCCTTGGCATCGCTACACATGAATCTTTAAAAAGCACTGCTAAAAATATACACCAAATCCACAATTCAGGCTCCTAGGAAAAAAGTTAAGCAACACTGATGAACTCTGCTGTAGGACTGATCAGTATGGCAAAGACCGGATCAAACCAGAAAGCTACCACGCATTTTTAAGGCACTGTTTTTAAGCCAGTATGGCCGAAAGCTTCTTGAACAAAAAGTGCTGGTCAAAGCATGCCCTAGCATACCTGCATTTAACAACAGCATTTTTCTACAATTGAAATATAAATGGATCGATGAATCTCTAACTTGTTCTCCCAGGGAAAATATTAGTAAGTATACAGTGTATTAGTAACACCCTAATACTAGTTTTGTAACCACAGTTTTAAAGCAAGACGACAGTTTGATGCATGAGACTTTCTCCCAGTGGGAATGGTGTGAATTTGTGAATATTCAGATCTAAGTTTGGTAAGACTTCTGCATTTAGAGATCATGAAACTAATCTAAATGAGAATGCAGACCATACGTTTGGAGTAACGTAACTTCAACAAGTCTGAATGAAATGCATGAAGTAGTTTTGGAAGCTGACAAAATAAAGCTCATAAAACCTAAGCTAGCTGACAGGATCGTTTTAAAAGCAGGATGCTCTTGATTAGCCTGACAACAGATGTTCTAATCCGGGTAAACAGACACTGCCTGTTCTCCAATAAAAACTGAGGCAACATTGACAAATACAAACAAAGACTTTGTTGTTCACATTGAAGCTGTGCCAGCTTCTGAACAGGAGAAGTTCTTTTTTCTAAATTATGTTTAAAAATGAGGTTGACATGATTACCCTACCTGTCCTTGAAACAGTAGTCATATTTCAGCTATGATTTCAACAGGATCTGCAGAGGAATATGTGAAACCTGCTGTTTTCAATGGTGAATGCTTGAACTACTGGTGCTGATAAGATACTGTTCTGTGCTGGGAAAATTTCAAACCTTGAAATGTGATTTTCATATGACGTATACTTAATTCCTGCAGGCTGTGCACCTTGGCTACAAATCTAGGAAGGATACAGACTCAAGCTTACTGCCACCTCCTCCTCCTGGTTAAATAGCCACAGAACAGATATTTGAAAATACCGTGGTATTCCTGAATGTAGTGGAGTTAGGAGTTTGGAGACACAATTCATTCCAAAAATCGATTACACATACACATCTATTTGTTTTGATTTCTGTCAATTACTCAGAATTTGGCCCTAAGTTAATATTTGTCTTAAATGTTATGCTTGCAATCTTCAGGGGCAGGCAGCAGGAAGATGACATTTAACAGCATGACAGTTGGGTGATTTCTAGTTAATAATTCACATGTGAGACAGCAAAAAAACCCCAAAACACAGTACAAATCTTCAAAAGGAGCAGGGTACTAATGTGAGACAAGACCTTGGCTACCTAGATGCAGGGTCCAGAGCTGCTAGGGAAGATGGAAAATTCAGAGTGGAGCAGGGTAACAGCACTAATCTGTTTCTTCACGATTGAAGTTACTGGCAAAACTCCTTTCAGTGGATTACGATTTTATTCTGGGGGGGGGGAAATCAAAAGACAACAGGAGTTGTTGGAAGCCAGGTTAGAAATTCAAGGAAACAAGCCAGACGTTTTGACTTCAAGATGCCAAAGAGGTGGGTTCACATGGGCCATTGTTTGGTATTGTAAAACTGAAGAACTGTAACCTGCAAGCTTATGTACATACATAAGCCAAGTTTTAGAGCTTAAACAAAAGGAAACAGGCAAGTTGTTCACATCAACTTTTTATTTAACATCCCTGAGAAGGTCACATCTCTAACCTATTCAGGTCTACTTAATCTGTAACACAATTGCCACTCAGCTTTGCAAGAAACCGTCCATCTCTTCGGGCAAAAGCCCAAAATTAGATAATGATTCTAGCAATACTCAGTGAAAAGTTGGAACATTCACAGTGCTTCTGGAATAATGTTGATACAAAGAGCATTCCCTCTTCTCTAAGGATAATTAAATGGAAAACATTTTTCATACATTTTTAGCCCAACTGGCTGCCACAGTTTGGAGCCAGTCCAGCAGTACATCCTGCTAAACTGAGAAGTATTTTAAGCACCAAATGATAAAACAGGGTTCCAATGCTTGCTTTGGTAGAGACTTATTTAGACAGACTTATTCCAAAAATGTTTCTAAGTTAGTGGCTTTACTTATAGCAGCATGATGTTTTGCATACAGACCTGAAGTGAACTGCAGCCACTTCTGGCATGAAAAATGACAACAGGATATCCGATATCATATACTTCTCTCAGAAACATGCTGCAGAGCAGCAGTTTAAACCATTCACAGGAAAAAAGACAAAGAAGAAAAAAAGAAAGATGGAAACCTCTTTAAAAGACAAATCACACCTCCAAAAAGGGTAACACCTTGAATATGCAAAAGGATTGACACCTTCTCATCCCTGAGAGCTGTGCCTTACACACCAGAGACGCTCAAAGTAAAACTTGGACATTGGAATGTCAAGTTTTGTAAAGTACCACTGCAGACTCCAGCACTTGAGGCTTCAACCTAAACCAAAGAGAACAAAGCCTACAGAAAGTAATTCATTTTTTGGTTGGGAAGAAGGGAACATATTTCATGGCTTGTAGTTTCACCACAAAAAAATTATGTACAATGGAACTGCGGGCTGATGGAGGTTGGAAAGAAGAGTTATGAAAATGTAAATAAATGGCTCAAAACCCCATCAAATCTGAATTACAACATTAATAAAAGTGTACTTAGAAGTTATCTCCATACCACATTTTGCTGACTGACCTCTTTCACTGTTGAGGACACTCTCTACAACTTTTTTTTTTTTTTTTTTTTTGATATTTCAAGCAGTCTTGCAGGTGTGTGTGTGTGTGTGTGTGTGTGTGCTGAAAAAAAATGCAGAGCTCAGGCTGCATTTCTGAATTAAATAACCTCTATCTTTATAAATGTCAAATACCACACTAATGCCTAAAAATAAGATCCCATGATTCAGCTGTTTTCCCATGTCTATGTTAAAATACTTCTTTACATATGGAACAATGAAAACATTCGTTATAAGTGCCCGATTTTCTCACTTATTCCATATATATATATACACACACACACATATACATATATGTATATATATCAGAATAGTTCCCTCACTACAAAATTTCTAGAACCCATAGGAGAGCCTCATGAAGGCAAAAAAAGTATCCAAAGGAAGAAAGACTGCTAGCCATTTTGCAGCTAGCATTAGAACCATACAGGCATATTTTCCCTGCAGATCAAAACAAATTTAGTAGTCCCCAGATGTAAAATGTTAACTTCAACTTCTTCTTAATGCATAATAATACACAGAACAGAACCCTAGGAAATTTCCTTGACCCAGTGAAGCTTTCTGTAAGTGAGCAGGCTATGAGAGCTTAACATCATTAATGATGTTTCAGTTATATCTTTACAATTTCTGCTAACCAAATCTGCAGACTCTGTTACATATCAAAAACAAAACAGGAAAAAAATGCAAGCAAAAGAACCTCACAGTTATGAAACAGTTTTTCTCTACAATAGTGAGTATCACCCTGCAATTTGTTGCATCTGGTTTGATCCTGACAACAGATAGTTACAACATCAGGACATAAATGCATAATCTACACCTGGAACTTCAGAGACAAGCTTTTATCTTCCCCTCAATCTGTTGCTGTTCCTTAGCTAAAATACTAGCTTTTGAGCACAGTTAAACTTGCAGTCACACCTCCTGCATTTAACAGACATGTTTACATTCCAGTCAAGAGTAATGAAATAGTTAATTAACCCAAGGAAATAGTACTAGCAGGGTCTATTACAGTACTTAAGGTAGTGAAATACTTACAGTTGTACCATGATTGTACCTACCATGTCCAACATCCAGTATTTCATACGTAAAGAAAAGCAGCTTCCCATCTGGATAAACAGAATATACTTTACTGCTGAATCTTATTTTGCATGAACAAAAGTAACACTTCCACAGGAAAAGTGTCTACCTCAGCATTAGACAGTACTTTAGAAAACTGGGTGTTTTCAACTCGATACTTTGCAAAATAGTATGAAAAATCAGTAGTGGACTTTAACTGTACTAATAAAATTTAAAAAAAGAAAAAAATCTAGTCAGAGATGCCACACTGTCACACCAGATTTTGAGAACTAAAACATTACACTGAGATTCTGGATTTGTAAACTACACATCCATTTATTTTAAAATAACAGATATGTGAAAACAAGCCTGAAGAGTTGAGGTATTTGATCACATTATTTAAATTTACAGTTTGACTGCACTGAATTCTTTTTTAATTTCTGCCCAAATTATCCCGTGCCCTGAGGGCTATTCTTTATTTAACCAACGTTGGAAAGGTCAATACAGGGCCAGCAACACTGAATGCAGAAAAACTACATTGAATTCAGTGTTGTCCACGTATGCTGTAAGTTTTTAATCATCATTCTGTACTTAATCATACTACTGAAAAGCAAAAGCTAGGTTAGAAAGCACAGCATTTAAATCTTAACAGTTTTCTTGCAGAAGTAAGAGGTTCACTGAAAGTAAGTAATGGTTCACTACCATTAAAAAGGTAGGCTTTCCTACAAAACAGGGTTAATTTTCAACAGTTTTGCTTTACCCTTGGGGTATTAGCCTTAACCAGTTCACTCAGGTCTATGTAACAACATAGAAAGACCAAAAATCAGGATCATGCRGGAACAACTGCATGTTTATGTGAATCTGATACTAGCAACTGATTAATTTTACATTCAAAAAATAACATCTTTGTTTTTTAGGTAGTTTACATACACATAACAACCAAAAAAGTTAGCAAGTGTGAGAATTTTTCAATTTTCCTGTACCTGCTTTAAAAAAAAAAAAAAAAAAAAGTAGGAGCATTTTTATGACATTGAATTGTGCTGCTATAACACTAACGTATTTAGGAGGAATAAATGAAGACAGACATGCACTGTATATGAGATAACTTATTTTATTTGTTCGATTCTCAACTTAATTTTGACGCTAAAAATTTGTCAAAGGCACTTCAAAGAAGATATCTAAGAAACAAATCCTTATGGTGATCACTCCAGACAAGTCACCAACTCACACCTTTCTCAGGGACATGAGTGTCTCTAATTGCAAAAGGAAACATTCACAAGTTCTAAATGGAACATACTGCCCAGCAGCAATATTAAATTCTCTTGGAGTATTATTAACATTTGTGGAATATTTTAAATACAGCATGGTAAAACATAGGACTTCCACAGAAGTTGTCAGGGAAAGGACAAAATAGTCTTTCCAAGTAGTCCTGTATTGAGGGATCTGTTTTCATCTGTGTGTGCACAATTAACATCAGTAGCAGGTACATTAGAGAAATAACCCACACTTTTCTCTGTAAGACAGAGAAAAAAAAACCCTTCGCAGATAGCAAACTGTTTATAAGAGATCTACCAGCTATTAATTGAAATTTTTACTTTTGGAAGTATAACAGAACAAATGGCAACATGTGAAGAAAAAGTTATTTTAATATATACCCTAATCAAAGCAAAACAAAGCGTCCTCAAAGACAAAACACATCAGGAAAAGAGCTTTCGCAAAATGAAAGATGGTGCTAATACCACCAGTGTTTAACCTCTTTTAAACAAGACCAATATAGACTGCAAAAATGAATTAGGAGTGAAAGAAGATTAAAACCGTTTTTTTTTTCCAAAAACGGAGACTAATATCATCCTCTGATTAAGAGCTTTGATCAGAGCTTTTAACACAAGGTTAAAACGCTATTCTGTTATACCAAATGGCATCCGTGCAGTGTCCCACATCCAAGTACAAACAACTGTTTAAGGAAAGCCTGCTGCCTAGTAATTTCAAGAAAACTAGCTCAGAATTCTTTAGTTCATCATTTTATTCACTATGTTGGTGATGGAAGCTTTTAGGTTTTATATGATTAAGAAACTTTTTTTTTTTTTTTTTTTTTTTAAATGAGCAATGATCTGTATAGCCTAAGAGTCTGTGCTTCCTGCTTCAGAAAGGTCTATCCACCCGAAATACGGCAGCCTTCTTGGGCTGCAGAAATACTCAAACTCAATAAATGTTATCTGAAAGCATGAAGACCTGAGAGTGAAATAAACTACTAATAGTTCTATAATATTGTACATGAAAATTGTACTAATTCTCCACATTCCAGTCTTGTCTACTTAAGCTTTCGAAGGGAGATGAGATACAAACCAATCATTTCATAGGTATCAGCTCATTGTTAGAACAATACAATCCAACAGGGAGCAAAAGCCCACTGTTATAATCACAGAATGTAAAATCAATACTTCTCAAGCTTGGCTGGATACTGGAAGGCAAAACAACTTATTTCTCTGCAATACTGCTGGAAAGGCAAAAGAAAGTTTCAGGGGCCTAGGAACAAGGACACTTCAAAACAAAGCAAAAATAAATGCTTAAAGAGAAGGCTACACTTGTGTCTCCAGACAGGCCACCTATTTATCACAAACCTTGATGTTTTTAGCTTCATTCCCTAACGAAATGAAACTTGCATAAACATGCTGCTTGCTTGTTCCTTTATTTCTTCATTCCCTCTTAGATCCTAYGTATTTTGTGAAGGGAGACACTCTGATAAAACTCACAAGCTGCAGATGGGTAGTGGGCAAATATTATAACTGCTGCTAGCAAAAGGCTTCACTGTGAAACTGCCAGTGCCAGATTTACTTGCCATCTCAGCAACCAACTCGCATGAAGTTCAAACATCACACTATCTGCTTCCTCTTGTCCGCCTGGGACTTATGGGTGATTAAACTCAAAATTCAGGAAAGGATATTAAGGAAGATTAAGAGGAAATGATGTTACTCACAGGGTAGGGCAAGGCAGGCATAAGGCACAAATCTGCAGAGAACATGCAAGATTAGTTCTGCATCTTGTGAAAGAAAATCTTTAAATCCCAAGGGAAGAAATCATGAAGAAAGCAGTAACAAGGAATTATAGACAGCAGTACAGCAGGCCTTCTATGCAGCCTGAAATTACAAAGAGATTAAGTTTAAAGCTGGGATCTTGATTTCACTATATAATTTCCTTAAATATTACAGAACATTTTAATTGCAAGTCTGAACAATGTCACTGCAGTTATCAATGGCATATGAATTTCACAATATTATTGATTTGTGTTGCACGTAGGATAAACATTTAGCTCACAATAGGAAGCATCTTACTAAAACAAGCTACTATACATTCTCCTCTGGACAGGTGTCCATTTGATTAGCACAAACTGGAGGGTTTTTCTTCCTTAAATAGATGCAGAGTTACAATTTTCTAAATAACTATATTAACATAAAATAAAGCTCCTGTCCCTTTCAGTACTTCAGAAGCAATCTTGCTCATTAATAACTCAGATTTAACCCTGCAGTAACATTTAATTGATACTTGATATATAAACCCAGCCTACATTCAGGCAGAGACACAAAAGTGGATATAATATTTCATTAGCATGAGATATTTCAGTAATTGCCATCATGCTACAGAGTAATAATCAGAAAAGAAGTTATAACAGACTATTGTTGGACAACAGATAGAACCCCAATCCATGTGAGAACCACCTTTGGAAAAAAAATTCCAGTACTTTATAGTAACATCCTCTTCCAGGAACATCCTGAAGGACAGCAGTGTTCAATAAGGCCGTCTGCTACCAGTATGTGCCCTTTCCAAAACAATGGCTGGAGGTAAGCAGGTTTTGTCCAAATTCATCAATATGATGAAGATGAAAACTGATAAAAAGATAAAGAAACTTTTGTTCAAGYGTGGAATAAAGACACTCTATATGTCAAGCTTAAAAAACACACACAAAACTTTGCTATTAACTGAATCTGAAAAAGAGAAAACCAAAAGGTTTTACATTGTGTATATAAAATGTAGGCTTGGCCTGTGAGAACTCCCAAGTAATTAAAATACATATTTTGTCACCACAGAGAAAACACCAAGAAAGTGTTTTTAGATAAGAAGCAGAGATACTCATGAAGTAGTGGAGAAAGTTAATGCACTTTGAAAGATCCCTGCATTCAGGTTGGCTTACCTGAATAAGTATATACTTCAGCCTCACAAAAGAGTTATATAGGAAGCATTTAACACTTTGTTCTGAAAAAGGTAACAGAAAAAAAAATACAGAAGAAAGTTTAAGAATAGGATAGAAAATCTTCAGAGAAGCGAAATCAAGTATTTTAGCCAAATAAACCAAATGTGTAAGGAAACAGTCAAATGAGCTTTGCTGCAGTTTTAAAACAGGACTTGCTTGTGCCTACAAAGTTCTATGAACAAGCTAACTCCACAGTCTCAAAATATAGTAATGAGAAAATTGAATAGAAATAAAATAATTATAATACTGGGTGAAACCACATAATTATGTGCCAGTGTAACTTTGCTAAGATACTAAATTTTTTGGTTTACATAGATGATGCGATAAGAGAAAGACTTACATTTGAAAAATCATCTACCTTATCTTTTGCTGAGAAGCTCAGAGATAATTTTTATATCTGTTCAATCAAGGGGTAAGTTGATACATTGCAGACAAAAAAAAAAAGTGCTGCCACAGGCAAATACGTAAGCTCCTCACATCACCTTGGAAATTTAAACATTACTGGATTTCTCCCTAAAACTGTAGTGATCAGACTTCATGTTGCTTTGTACAATAGAAAGTTTTAGTAAAAAAGTTTAAAAATAAATTCATAGCAATGAATTTCATTTGTGAAACAATTCAGATTAAATCATTTGGGTTGATCTCTGTCTACTCACATTAACCAGTCTGTCTTTAAGCCAAACAGATTTGAGGCTCTATTTTCACCCCATCCCTTCCTTATAAGGCAAGATATTTAACATAACTTCAAGATACTGAGAACACTACAGAAAATCATCATGAAGTATTTCACTGTGCAGCATCAGATTTCTAATATTAGAACTGACCTAACAGAACATCTGGAAGGAAATGAAGAGGGGAACAGAAAAGGGATAGAAATACTGTACGCTTATCTTTGAACCTGTCCACCATTTTTAATAAAAGTTCTTCCAGGTACTAGTGCACCAGAACAACCTCCTATTTCACAGCTTTAGGGCCCAAATCTTTATGAGTAGGGCTGTCACACTATCCCAAATAGTCAGAGCCAGCATGAGACCCTATTTTATACAGACATTGACAGGAAATACTGCCAACATATGATTTTGGATATAAGAATCACCATGAGTAATTCTGGTCCTCTGTCCAAGCTTGATGCAGGAGTTCAAGGAGACTCTTGCTCACTGCACTGGCTTCTTTTAGTTCTCTTCAAAGTCTGATTAATTCTCAGAAATTTTTTGCTTCAGCTTTTGATTATCCTCCAATGCTTCATTTTTGTTCTGCTCTTCTAGACTCTTTGCAGAATCAGGATTGTACCGGTACAAATACCCATATGGACGGAGATGATAAATCAAATACTCCAACTGATACATAGTCATAGAATCAACATAGTGGAATGAAACTGTGAGATCAGAGCAGCATCCAGGACCCTAAAATAGGAAACAAGCCAAAATAATCAGCAAGAATTCCAAAGCATGCCCTAGATATACCCCAGGAAGAATTCAAATACACACTTAACTTCATGGTGAGAAACTTGGTATTATCACTCATACACTTCAAAACTTCGTATTAGCCAAGCAAAATGGATCAGTCGGAAAGATTTACTTAAGCACTTTTCCAAAATAAAGTTGGGCAAAGTCTTTTGCTTCTATAATCAAGCCAATGATAAAGCTGTAGCTGCCCTCATTAAGGACAGAGGGCTAAGTTTTGTTTGCTTTTCCATGCTTCTATTTTTAGCCAAAAATGTTTAAACAAAACTACAAAGCAGCAAGCAGCTTTAGGCCTGTACATTGCAGTTATATATGAAATAATACATACTTATTATTCATGACAGTATTCATCCAGAGTATACAGTCAACCAGGTGGGTCTGTGTGTGTTGATATACTATGTGGTTTGGCAAAGTTGTCAGTACCTACCTTCCTGTGYATATTCTCGTAACAATTATTTATTTATTTTTCTCTCTCCATTTAAGGCAAAAGACTAGCAGACAGCACAGTCACACATACCATCACCCACCAGTCCCTCCAGTAACTTGGAAATCTCTTGGCCAATTTTAACCAAATACAACAGTGGACAAAAGTCTCAAAATTAGTTATGTTCCTACAGGTTTTATGCAAAGTCTGCAGTTGGGCAGAAAAGAGAGGCATATCAGTCCCCCTTTCCCCTTCCACAGGCTTTCATGTCAACTAAGCCATTTTATTTGTCCTGGCTCTGTGCAGTCAGCACACACAGCCTGGACTGAACCACACTGCACACTGTCTCAAAGCCAGCTTGTAGCTGGGGGGCTGGGGAAGAAGCTAGGTGCACTGTATGTGACTCATGGGGGATCAAAATGGAGAGAACAAAACCTTTAGAAGGAAGGTAGCAGTAGTGACAGACAAACCTAGTAAAAAAGCTTTCATCATTTTTTGCTGTCCACAGAACATAGCAAAACAGCAATACTAATTTAAGATTCACTAGCTCTTCTGGAACATTAAGTTCTTACCATCAAGTTTTAGTTGATGACAAGCACATTTAACACTTCTACAAACAAACGTATCTCAGGATCTTGCTACAAAAATCTTTTGGTGTAAAATTCATTTAGCTGTCATTATACTGCTAATTAGCATATCATAGCAGCACAAGATGTACTGCTTATAATGGGTAACAGCTTTCTGAGGACTTACCTCTACAGCAGGATAATAATTATAATTCCAGTACCAGAATGTTTTTGGTAGGTATCCTCTGATTAAGAGATGTTCTGGAACGAAGGGATGAAAAGTTTCTCTTCCACTTGTATCCCTAGAATCTCCTGCTTCCACATTAATAATCTCCATGCATTTTCCTAGTGCTAGGTCTTCAATAGAAGAACTGTGAGAGCATTTGTTGGTTTTAAATGCTGTAACAAATCTCTTCAGAGCTTCTTTGCTTAGAACATATCCTGCTCCTCCACTCATGTAGCCTTGTTTCACATAAGGTTTAAACCTTCTTCCAAAGTATATTGGTTGTTCAGGACTGTATTTTGAAAGAAGCCATCTCAAATTGTCCAGTATAACATATGTATCATCATCTGCTTTCATAAACCAATCAGCATCATCAAAATAATGGTCATAAACATATTGAAAAGCTTTAATAGTCTTCCAGTACAGTTGGTCCCTGCCTTCTTTGGTTTCTAGGCCCACAGTTGGAAAGTCTTTATCTTCCTCAGAGCTCATAAAAAGTATTTTATTACAACGCTGGGCCCAAGTGGCCTTAACATGTTTGGCTTTCTTTTCCAGATTTTGAGGTCCAGTCATCACCCAACAAAGTATTCTCACCTTCTGATACAGTCCTTCTGCAATATTTTTATTCTCATCTTAAAAAAAGAGAAAAAGAAAAAGGGCAAGTTCTAAACCAGTACTACAAYTCATTGAGCAGTAAAACAAACAGAGGAACATCTTCTCCTAAACATTCTCTTTCTACATCAGAAAAGACATGCACAGAGAGAAAAGGTGTCTGCTTCCAAATGCACCAGTTATTGAAATCAATGTTAAATTTGGGAAGAAAACAAACAACCTCCTCCCCCACAAGAAACTTGAATTCTCAAAGCTACTTAGATTTCACAGGAAACAGGAAAGCATTAGCACCATATCACAATGTGTATTTGTTCAGGAAAGTGGGGTTGTACAAAGTCTTGATTCATACATAAAAATTATTAGAAACTATCCTCTTCATAGTGTTGGAAGTCTAATGGAAGTTAAAAAGCTGAGTATTTTGCCAGTCACAGTGAAGAAAACTTAATGATGACAAGTAAAAAGGTCAAAAAGCTACTTAGTTTTGTTATATATATTTATGCTAACTAATAAAAATGTAATAAATATTTCTAAAACAGTAATGTATTTTTGAAGGAAAAAGTAGATAGTAAGCCAGAACAAAAGAATTTATCACCAGATCAAGTTAAACCATATTTGTAATAATAATAAGGTTTAGGATATTATGAAACTAATATTGTTGCTGTGCTGAAATGCCTTTTTTTTTTTTGGCAGATAATCCAATGAGATAAAAGGACACAGTTATTTAAGATGTATAATATAATGTTTTCCAATCTGTCAAAACATTCATTTTACCCAAGAAGCCTTTTCACTGAACAAACAGAGAGTGATTTAAACTCATCTAGAAAATATCCCATGGAGAATGAGATCTGCAGGACTGGTCCTAAAATATACCTGTTTAACCTTTATGCAATAATAGGTCAGTTTTCTTAATAACAATTTCCTATGATTGCATGCAAAACACTCACAAACCTGTCTTAACTGTGCAATTTATATTATTTTATTCAGAAAATTACTGATTAATGGCTCGTTCAGCAAATGCATTATACTGCAAGCATTTTTTCTCATCCAAATTGCCCTAGCTCAGACACTATCTGTACTTAGGATTTAAAATGAACTCTTATATTATAAAGAAATATGTAAAATGCAAAAGTATGCCTGAACTATTATGTGGGTCTACATTCTTAAAAAAAAAAAAAAAAGTTCAAGTGCAACTCAATATGTTTTTGACTGAGAACAGCAATGTGTCTTCAGACTTCTGCATATTCAGCTTGGCAAACAGTGCCCACAGTGATCTCTCTCCTGCACCAACTCTGAGTTCTACTAATCCAGTCAAAAAGTTAATTTATTTTTCAGTTTTATCTTAGAGGACAGATCAGAAGTTAGAAATAGTCCAAGACTAGCTTCTTTAAGCTAAAAAAAACAATTCAGTCACCTCTGCAATGCTAGCAAATACATCTGCTTATCAAAACCACATTTGTTGTCAATGATTCATTTGAGAATTTCCTGCAGAGAAGCTCCAACTTTCATAAGGAAACTGCCAAGTCTGCACACAGCAGTTGGACAAGCAGTTGAGCTCTAAGAGTAAAGGAAAAAAATCACTATTGTAATAAAAATATAAACAAAAATATCATTCAATACACCTCAGGAGAACAAAGTTATTTAGATATAACCTGCATATGGGGAAAGTAGAAGAAAAGCATTCATACAAATTTTTGGCAAAGAAGAAAACATTTTGCATTGCATAAAAAGGAAGCAAATTATTGACTTAGTCAGGTGTAACAAAATACCTTTATGTTGTCCAGAATCTGCATTGAAATTCATTTGTCCTTGAAGCTGATTACTACCAGTATCTGCTGAGTGTTGGCCATGTGGATCATTGTGAAGAATATGAGGTTGACTCTTAACCTGTTCTTCTAGTATCATGCTGAACAGAAGATAGCATAGGAAAAATCCTATTGCTGATCCAAAAGTGAAGGTTAGAAGGTTCATCAATGATTTAGAAGAGGCCATTTCCTGAAGACAACAGACTGTCAAAAACAAATGAAAAATATGTTAAGCTTAAAGTATCACAGAACTCGAATCAAGAAATATAGGAAAATCAAGGAATAACTCTGAAGCTGAAGGCCTCAGTAATGAGCTCCCCTGGACTTGCATGAGAGCTTAAGCACAAAAGCAATACAAATATTTATATAAAACTGTACACTCACTAATAAATTTAGTGCAAAAGGCAAAGTATGCATTGTTTAGCTTTTGATTATAAAGGACAGTCAAAAAACAAAATAGCAGTTGCACATACAGAAAACATTTATTTAATTGCACTGATTTAATTATAAAAAGTTAATATACATTCATTTGCTTACTCTCTTGGTCCCAACAAACTTGCCCTTTAAAAGAGTGATACTTAAATCTTTTATGAGGATAACAAAAGATGATCAAAGACAATCTACAGCTCAAGATAGGATATGATCATGAGATGTACTCAGGCTCTAAGAGTAAGTAAATTACAGGATCCTTTAATAGATGTCACATACAAGCAGACTTTGAAGACTTATAAAAGTAAACCTAGTCTGATCTCAGAACAGGGAAGTTTTCCCTTCATTTCTAGAAGTACTGAGGATAGACTTTCAGAAGAGAGTCGGACAACATCTGTATTTACATACAGAACATGCATATTTTTAAAAGGCATTTGCAAGAAGAGCAGAAGAAAGCAACATATTAGGCTGATGGCATGTTCTACAAATCAAAAACTTTGTATTCTAGCAAGGTAAGACCTTCAGCCATATCCTTACTCCTCAAAAAGGAAAGGACTTGGCTAACCATTTTTGTAAAATAAAACAAAATTAGCATTTACATCTGCATATAGCTGAGCTCATTTATATATTTGCAGATTTGTTTTAGAGGTATAATACTTGCAAACCAATTTCAGGCATTTGAGGACAGATCTTTGAAAAGAGCTGAGATATTTTCTAATAATTCAGTGCTGAAGCTACAAAAACATTGACTTTTAAATACATACTGGAGTCAAGCAAGAACTTTACAAACAAGTTGATAGTGTTTCTCCATTAAGAACATTTTTAATGTCAGTGGGCAAGAACTCAATTCAGTTAGTTAGCCAAAAAAGAAAATTATGGAATGCACAGAGCACCAGTAAGCCAGGCAGGAGCAAGTATTAATATGTTCTACCACAATATCCCACAGCTTTGATTTTTATGCCAGTTAATAATTTATGGCATCAATACATCCATAGTGCATAAGGAAAAACAACTGCAAAAAAGAAGGTTATGGAAAACTGAGAACCACTAGTGTGTGAGAAGAATGAGACCCTTTGGAAAAACTAGGGAAATGTATGGTATCTCAATGTATGGTATTACGTTTGCAAAGGTATGCTGGAGACAGACATAGACAGTAGTAAAGAGAAATTATTTCAGGAAACGATAACATAAAAGGACTCCATGACACATGCAGTGAACCTGGCTACAATATCTCTTAACTTTTCTAACTCATGCAATTTACATTGTTTTGCATTTACCTTAAGCTTCAAGTTTCCTACCAGAGTGGGCAACTCCCAAAACAAGAAATCTGGACATAGGCAATATGACACATAGGGCCCATTCCTCTATAAATGTAGTTGCATATTCTATATTTTATCTTACAGCAAAAATGATATTTTAAATGGATATTCTCCTGTCTGCTATACATTGGATTACAAAAGAGCACTTAATTATCACTACTGAAAAACAACAGTGGAGAAAAACACCATAGGTTCTAAACTTTAGGAAGGTCCATTCCTGCAAAGTCTTACATCTGAGCAGAATCAAAGGCCCCTCTACATACAACAGATTCTAAGCAAGGTATTGAACTTTGTCAAACACCGAAAATTCTGCCTGAAAAACACCAGGTGGAAAACAGCTACTGCCACCAAAACAACTTGTTTAGACAGTGACAGAAGAAGCCATAGGCTATGAAGAGTCTGCTGAGAAAATACTATCCTCTAGCAAGCTGCATGAATCACTTGGGCAGCAACATGCACTCCAAATACGAGCTTTCTGTCTGTCTGGCCTCACACCTGAAAGGAAAGAAAAGAGGACAGAAAACAGGTGCATGTATAATCAGGCTGACACACTTAGAAATCATCTGATTTACTGCACATGTGCAGATCTAGATCATGAGGGAAGCAGCTCTAAGGTGATACAGCTTACTTTCCCCACTACTAGAAAAATGAAACAAAACTGGAAATGCAACTATGAAGCACACAAGAAAAACTAAGAAAATCGATGGCTGTCCCAAATTAACATAACTATAACTGTAGCTGTTAAAGAGCTGTAGTTTTTTTAATATGAAAAAGCACTTTATGCAAATTTTTATCATACTTTGGCTTACCTCAATTCAGTGCTCCATCTGCTTGGAGACTTCTAAACTAACAATAGCCTTTAGACCTTACACCTTGAAGTATAAGATGTATTACATTACCACTTGTGACCCAGGCCTTGAAAAAAATGACTTTATTTCCAGCATTATTACTGGAGTCTTACATGCCATTAACTTGGAAAGAAAACACGAGAAATTAGATCATGTGTTCTCCAAAACAAGCCCCATTTAAGGAAAAGTCTATATGCACAAGCAGCCTATGGCACTGAAAAGTACCACTATACTAAAAATATTGGCTTGTTTTGTTTTTACTTGTCCCATCTATCACCACAACCCCCCCACAAAACGGGCAATACAGAAGGTGAGAAGGCCAGGACAAGACAATGCCTTCAGCAAATGAAACAGGAAAAAAAAAAAAAAAAAATCCATGCATCCACACAAAGTAACTACAGCACTTTCCAGAAGAAAAAGTCCCCATTGTTCCACTTTTTAGTATTAGGTGCCTCTTTGCCATTCAATTTCAGATGTTTCCTCTAACAGCCATTAAATTACTTCAGTAATCAGCGGTTACTTTCAAATGTTTTTCTTTTGCTCTCTCCAAACAGAACTATGGAATTGCATTAAACTAGAACTGTGTTAAACTCTTAAGAAAGAAATGTAAGATTTCCATTTTAATATTTCCAATACAAAGTGTATTCATCACATTTGGAAATCACAAGTTGATTTGGCAGTATTCCACAATCAAGGAGGCTTTTTGGGTGGGGGCAAGGCCAGATGCTGAGGCAGCACTTCATATGACTTGAGTCATATGAAAACTGTGCAACTGGAGACATTTCAATTTAAAATAACCTGCTTTTCATTCTGTTCATTTCATATCAGCAGACTGGACCACTATATGCATGCATGAATAGTCATATGCATATAAAAGCTCTCCATCAGCAAATGGGACAGTAATTTTTCAGTTTTTATATTATGTTGATATTTGACACAAGGATCTTTCAACTTGTGAGCAAAATAATCGAATGGTACAGAAATAGACTAGAACATATCTAAAAGGAAGATCAGTTCTTATAAGTATCCCCGCTCTTTTTTTTTTCCTCTTATAAAAGGATTTATTCAGAGGCAAGATATATGGAGAGCGAAAAGTGCAAAACCTACCAGATCACTAAAAGATCCTCATTTTTACTCCTGTTTCTATCTTTACTTCTGTTGACTTCAAAACCAGATACCCTTTGAGAAGAAAAAAATACAACAAAACCCTAAGTTTACATTTAATTTGTGCTCCATTACTACATCATGGCAGCTTAAGCTGACATATACATTTAGATAGTCATGTAAGTAGTCCCATTCACATCAACCAGACCGACAACTTAATGTTTTAAAACTATCACAACTTAAAAGTCATTGTGAATTTGGCTCAAAATTTAAGTTTTGAGAGTCGATGTTTCCCAAGTCCTCAAACTCACAGAAGAAATAATTTTCATGTGTTAGAGTTTGCCAAATCCAGTAGCCCAATGGAAGCGAGGCTACTGCAGCTCCATGTCCCCAGGTCCAGTCAGTGGCAAGCTGAGCATGCATTCCCTACAGTCACACACACAAATACATATAGAACACATATATACATACACATACAGATCAACAGAGTGCTCACACAGACACAAACAGCACCAATAGCCTAGCCTCATCCTCTTCTCCGCTCTAGCTGATCATGATGAAGGTCCATTAGCGGGAAATATATACATATATATATGTAATGTGGATCCCTCCACTCATTCACACACACATGCACCCACTCTCCATCCCTCCCGCCCCAGATCCTCCCGTTGYTGCCTCACACACAGACACATAAGTGCAAATGTCTCTGAATTGACCTCCCAGACCTCACAGTCTCTCCAGTAGTTAGCTTGGACCTCCTGGTCTCTCCAGTAACCAACTTGCAGACCCTCTGGTCTCTCCAGTATCTGGCTCAGACTTAGAGCTGCTTCAATACCTGGCTCCCAAGTCGCCTGCTCTGCTCATCAGCTAGTTCAGCTTGATATTCGCTAGTGATCACACACTGACATACACACCCGCACAATATGCACACACTCTGGTCTCTCCAGTTGCTGGCACCCCAGGCACACAGGCCCCTAGGAYCTGTGGTCCCCACTCTAGTTGTTGGCACTTAGACCTTCACTCACTCCAACTGCTGGCACCAAAGACACATAATCCCTGTGACCTGTGGTTTAACCGAAGCTGCTGGTGCTTTGACTCTCAGTCACTCTGGTCTCTCCAGCTGCTGCTTCCCCAGACACTCGGGCCCCTGTGACACATGGCCCTGCAGTTGCCAGCACTCAGACCCTCACTCACTCCAGTCTCTCCAGTTGCTGGCACACCAGACACACAGGCCCCTAGGACCTGTGGTCCCATTCCAGTTGCTGGCACTTAGACCTCCATATGCACACAGAACAGAGTCCTCTCACCCAGGAAAAYAGTTAGAAATTGAGTTTATGAGAAGACAGGACAGACTGCAGTGACCAGGCGCAGGGCATGGCCAGACAAACATATCAACCAGACAACTGTTTACATATGACTGGTCTCTTTTATCCCCTTATCTCTCCATTTTCCCACACTTGTTCCCCTGTCCCCAAACCACCTTGATCTTCCCTTTCCCTGCCTTTGATTTCTCCCCTAACCAAGACACAAGTCTTGTACAATCCCTAGAGATGCTCTTCTACATCCCATAATACACCCTGTATCTCTGTAGGCATTAACCCCTCTGTAGAGGGTAACCCCCACAGTCTGTAAGGTGATCTGGAGAGCTTTTCTCTTGGCTCACCGTGATGTGTGTCACACTGGGGCAATGGGTCAACTGCCCTCCTGTGACAGCCCCAGAAGGAGCCGGGGCAGGGGGTTCCTTTATCTGATTAGGTTATTGGGRTCTCCTGCCTGCCATTGTGCCTCTGTGCTCTTTTGTGTTCATGGAGATGAGCCTTTAATGACATAACCTAGTATCAGGTACTATAGCTGTCACTCTTCCTGCTGCTCCAGGAAGAGTTAAGGTCCTTCCTAAGCCAAGGTAAACTTAGGGAATACCCATGCAATAGGAACACATGATACTGGAGTTTACCCATGCAAAAACTTTTATATTTGATATCTTTAGGCAAACTCAGAATGTAAAACTTTTTTTGAACTTGTTTCAAGAGGAAACACATTCAATAAACAAAAACAAATCTGGGATTTTGAAGTTGACAGAATGCAGGACAGAAGCCTAAATATTTTTTACATCTGTTTCATCCCAGTACCATAACCATTTAGGCTTAAGATTTGATAAATTAATTACGAAGAATAAGGCTAGCTTACACACAGCTGGCTCTGTCTTGGATCCCTTATTTATGAAGTGAAGGGGGAGTGAGCTCTGAGGCCCCAACATGAAACAAAAGGTACATATCTTTTGCGGTCTGCATAATTTGCAATAAAGTTATCTCTACTATGTCCTTAATAGTCAAGCAACACATAAGAACAATTAAAATAAAAACATAGAAAATTTAGTTGTTGTAGAGTGCCCAAGAAAGGTTTTCTGCTCACCAAGTTGCATTATTTCAAGTTTTATATGAACATACTATCATATGCTTCTAAAATGAAGCTATATACAGAACAGTTGTGCATTCACCAATGTTATCTGCATCAAACATTACTATGAACTGCTGCAATTTCTTGGCAATTAAGTGCACATTGTATTTTTCATTATCAAAGACATTTTATTAAAAAAATCTAATAGTGTAAACATTTCTTTGAAGATGAAACTTTCTCATGAAAAACACAAAAGACACCAAACATAAACAACAAAAGCAAAGTATTTTGGTACAGATGAACGATAAGAGCATTGAAACAATGTCTGTAATAATCCATAGTAGAGGTGAGGAGAAATAGCTCTTGGCAGCCTCTTTCCTACCAGCTTCCCCAATCTGGCACCCTCTTTTAACAAGTTACCATATCCAAAGGCACCACTCAGACTCTTTCTAGACCTCTGTCAACCTCGTTCTTATTACAGGGAACTGCGACGTCAGTCCAGGAAGTCCCCGTTATTAGGCGCGGGAGGCGGATGGGTGGGGAGCAGCGAGCAACTCCCCACTCCGCAGGGCGCTTCCCTCCCGCTGCTCGCGTCCTCCGTGACTCGCGCCCTTCCCTAAGAGGCTCCATCAGAGCCTCCCCCTCCCAGGCGGCAGCCAGGCACCTGCCGCCTCCGCCAGCGGCGGCCTGTCCGGGCACCCCCGCCCCGGCCTGCCGCCGCGGCCGCCTCCCCCCGCCCCGTCACGCAGGGAAGCACCTTCCGCACGGCCTCTCCCCCGTCCCCTCCCCAGACGGGGCGCTGGGGCCTGCCCGCCGCCCTCCCCGCGACACACGGCCCGGAGCCCGCCACCCCCGCGCCGCCGCGCCCGCCCGCCCGCTCACCTCGCCCGCCGAGGGGGCTGGCGCGCGCTCAGCCGCGCGGCCCGCAGGCAGCCGTTGGCCGCGCGCAGGGGAAGCCGCTGCCGCCGCCCTGGGCCGCCGCCGGCACCATCCCGCAGCGCAGCGCCGCGCCGCGCGTCACTCCGCGCCGCGCTGCCCGCACCCGGGGGGAGGGGCGCGCACCGCCCCGCCGCGCGCTCATTGGGTAGCGAGGGCCGAGGGGGCGTGGCCCGGCCCTGCACCCGCCTTTAACCCTTGTCGGCCCCGCCGCGTGGCACCTTTCTCTTCCCTTCGTGGCGCGCGCGCCTGCACAGCCGCCCGCGTGTAACGGCCGCCAGCCGTCACGCGAGCGGGGGGGAGGGGCGCGCTGTGCCCGGGATCGGAGCCTCCCTCACCGGCCCGCGCCGCGCCACGCGCGAGTCCCGTGTGGAAACGGGAACCTGGCCTTGTTTCCTCCTCCGCTCGTGCCTTCGCCTCACGGTCCGCCGGCAGCGCGGCCAGAACCCGCGCCCCCCGCGCGGGGCGGCCGGACTCGCCCGCTGTGGGGAAGGCGGGTGCTCGCGGCTGGGCAGGGCCGCGCCCGCTCCCCCGCCGCGCTGGGCGCCAGCGGTCGGGGCTTTGAGACGTGCGGGTGAGAAAACGGCACAGCCCGGGAAGGGGAGAACATGCGAGAGCAAGGGGGGAACAGGATAGCAAAGAGCGTTATCTCTGCTCTTGACCACTCAAAGGTTTTTAAGTCGTAAGATATTTTCGCGGTGACACCTCCTTCTCTGCCTCTGGGAAAGAAATCCTCCATGCAGGGCTGATCCCGTCACCCTCTTACTTTATTACCTTTCTCTTGGTGCCTGGTTTTGCCTGGAAGCGGCTCTGTTGTGCGCTGAGGCAGGGCTGTGGGAGCTTCACTGCTTTCCAGCGCCTCATTCCCTTCACTTCAGTAGGTCTGGAGCCCCTGCACTTCCAGGATACCATTAGGCAACTGCAAAAGATTGTTGCTAGGTAACTGCACCTTCAGAAATCATTCCTTATCTCCCTGGGCTAATGCTGCCTGCCTTTTTCACATCGGTGACGTTACTCTCTTGATACCTTTCCTCTGGAAAATCTATTAAATATGAAGAGGGATTATAGCTTTGAAAGGTGTTTTCCATTACAATGTAATCAAAGGGTAGTAGCACTTTGGCAAAATGGAGCTTTGTAGGTAGTAGATAGAGATTACACTTTTATAAAAGGAGTGGGGTGCAGAAAGGTACAAACAAGAACTGGTCCTTGGTAGGGCCACTGGTATTTCTGTGGATGGAGATCACTGCACACACTGGTCTTCTTGATCTCTTGCCACATCTTCCCATAGCGTTCAGTTCTCCTTCCAAACGTTCAGTCCAAACTATAGCTTTGCCTTTTCATGACATTAGGTCTGTGCGCTTGCTTTCTGCCTGTCTTCTCTCCAAACCAATTATTCCCCAGGTATGTATGCCCTTTCCTCTAATGGAAAATTAGTCATGCAGGATAACTACACAAGATGCTGGCTTCTGTAGTGGTTTAAGAAGCCCCCACATCCTACATGGCTGCAGGTCATGGTTGCTCATTCTTGCCCCGTCCCACAATTTGCTGCCACCTCAAAATAAAAATAACAAGCAACGCAGTGAATGGTGGTACCTCCTTAAGTTAGTTTCATCATAGAAGAAGGTAAAGAAGTGAGGTGAATATATTTGTTGTAGGGAGGAAGCTTTAGTTTTGGCATTCATAAATTCTCTGACCGATAAACAGTTGCAAAGGCAATGGAAATTGCAAAGGCTGCTGAAGTGGTAGAGGTGTCAGTGTGTCTTTGTGTCCTTTTGCCTTTGTGTGCTTTTCCTATTTTTCCCCCCACCAAAGTTTGATAGGAGTTGTGTCCGCTCATATCCAGGGCATGCCTTAAAATTCTGGAATAGAGTACACATAGTTTTCAAAATGTATCCTATTACAGATAATATGATTGACTTGAACGAAGACTTCATTTTGCTTGGCCAATTGTAAAGCCTGGTTTTGTATTAATGGAGTTCTATTGCCAAGGTTTGTGGCATGGGAATAGTACATACAGGTATATATATATATGCACTAAGTGCTACACTTTTTCACATCATCGTGTTCATTGAGCTTTCTCATTCTTTGTTAGGTTAGTTTGAAAGGAAAATTTCAGAAGAGAAGTGGACTGTACCATAATTGAACAAAGGTCAATCATGACCCACCTATCTGTGTACACACTGTGCTTGCTTTAACAGATGTAACTGGTTTGGCCACAATGTAATAACCATTCAAAAGTTTTATGGGGAAATTTACCTGCCACACATTCAAGCAGGTTTATTTTACTGAGGGACAGGCGAGCAATTTCTGACAGTACAGAATAAGGGGATGCACAGAGCTGTACTTCCTCTGAGGGGTTGCCTCAGTGTGCAGTGGCTGCACATACACTTCCACACCTTCTTTTATTGTGCAGTGCTGCTTTGTATGGCTGGCCAGATACACAGTTTGTTGTCTTAGAGAAAAAAGCCATTCTCTTTTTTTTTTTTTTTATCAGAAAAAGAGAACAGGCCTGGTGCTCTCTCTTGGTTGCAGGGCCTGCATTTCTGCTCAGGCCCCTCTCAGACCACAGTCCATTTCTACATAAATGTACTACTTCTACGGGAAGCTTTGTCCTCTGCTACTGACAGAGCCCAGCAGTGATGGGGGACATACTAGTACCATGGTAATTTGGCCATATTATGAGATCCACATCACTTATCTTCTGATATGTACACAAGAGTGGTTGTAAATGTATGAGAGAGAAAATAATTTCTTAGCAGTTTACTTTAAAAGGAAGTAATTTACTTTGGTCTTCATGTCAGTATACAAGGAATGGAGGAAAGGGTGAGGACCCTTCCCTGCCCAGGGATGCAAACCATAATCAACCTAAAGACTGTTTCCCACATGCTCCCAAAAGGTGATGGGGCAAAAGCAAGGGCAACAGGCCCTCAGTCACTGTGCACATCACTAGATATGCCTGGTTCAGATACCCAGCTGGGCATCCCTCCTCTCCATCTCTAAGCTCTCTGGACGGCATTCCAGAGTATGTATCTACCATAAAAGCCCACTCACAGGTTAGTCACAGCAACTACTGCGCTAAACTCTCTTAATTTCCCATATATTTCCATGTACAGGAGTCTGAGAATACAAGTTTCTAAATAAGAAAGCTGGCAAAAATTCAAGGTGGAAGGCAAAATGCAACAGCTGCTGTGAGGCTGTGCTATTTCAGAAGTCATTGACTATATACATAACATATTTGAATCTAAATATATAATAAGATATCTAATAAATATTTTAATAAATTTTAATAAATAAATTGTGACTTTCTTCTGCAAGCAGCACATCTTCCTACTTGTCAATGACTGACAAGGAAACAGCTTTACAAGGTCAAATTCTATATACTACCATGGATAACTGTTTTGTTTTCTTAATCTTTTGTTCAATTATAAATGGTCTTATTTTGACATCATTTATGCAATTACTGTTATGAATAATCAATAAAGACCATGAAAATGTATATTAATGAAAAATTTCCATGTGCTTTGACTGAAAGCTACTTTTGTTTCCTCTATTCCATTTATAGATCACGCCTACTTGGTCAAACAGGGGACCAGATTAAATATAGCTTTTTATTGGCTTAATATTTACATTTACAAAAAATCACATTAGCTTGGCTGTTCTGATTCAGAGTGTGAGTAACCTAAAAAGCTGCTAAACACTGAGATGTTCTCTAAGGAACCAAGTACCGATTCTGTACCCACTTGTGAACTCACAGATCTCTGTGATTATAGTCCTCTAACCTGTCACTGACAGCATATCCCCACACGGTCCTGCCCCAAATCACTGCAGAAGCAAAACTCTGAAATACAGAACAGGCTGAGAGGTCTCCATAGAGGCTATGAATCTTGGCCTGGGACATTTATATGCTTGATGACTCAGAAGTGGTTTTATTTTAAAATGCAAAAGAAAATCCTATGGCTTTTTCACCTGCCCCCAACTTATTGCATACATTACTGAGAAGTCAAATTTCTTAGTTCTTAGTAGTTCTTAGCCAAATTTAAAATACATAGATCTATAATGGCAATTATAATATGTAGCCTTCCAATTAAATAAAGAATCCAAGCTGTGTATTTAACTGAAACCCCGCAAGTCTTCAGAGCCCACTCTGTGAGAGTTAGTGGCTTCTTTCAGCCTGAATGATCATAAAATGAATACATGATTGTGACTTAAATAGCACATTTATAATGCATTCTTATTTAAGTGAGACTGTGTACATGCAAGTATTTGGTTTAAAGCTGCCTCCAGTAATTGGGACTTGCACTTTCTGGTTGTTGCAGATGTATCCCTAATAAGCTGGAGTTGTTAGGACAGTTTAGCTGTACTGGAATGTTCACTCACTTCACTTTGTTTTTCAAATTAAAATCTCAAAAATATTAAATAGAAGCTAGTCTTTGTGAATGCCCAGTGAGAAAAATATCATATGCTTTTGTCCCTTTACTACTGTAGTCATTATTTCTGTATCATTACATGATATTTCTGTATCATTACAAACAAATTCTAGTTGCCAGCATACTGGACTAGGTCAAGTAAAAGTATAATCCATGCTTCTGCCCTAACTCTTACACCAAAACAAAGGCCTTCAGGAAAGCAAATGAAATTATGATTTACCACCACATCTTTGGCAAGTAAAGATGGCTTGGGGAGGGGCACGCTAGTTCCATAGGGCCTCTTGRAACAGTTAAAACAGTATACAGAGGTGTAAAAGTAATCTACTTTACTTACTGTAATCTATTTGATTACTGCTTGAGATGCTCAAAATGAGAAACAAAAAGAAAGTGGATTATAATATAATAAAGAAGCAAGAGGGTTCTCTGTGCTGAAGTACACTCCCAGCCTTCCTTTTACCCATAAGAACACCAGCTGGCTTCCTACTGTGATACGGAACTTTACTTACTATATTTCTTGCACAAACAATAGTGGAATTGCCATGTAATAATACACACCACTGATCTGTAAAGTACTGTCTGCATTTAAACAATGTACAATCTCTGCATTGCTATTCACGTTAATTAGATCTGGTTGCAACAAATAATTGACTTAAAACAAGCCATTGTGAAATTTTAGATTAGTATTTAGCATGTGCCAAAAACTTGAATGATGCACTTTGAGTGGCAGAATAAAAAATTAATCACTGTATCTTGCTGGAAATGTGATATATTAAGTATCTGTTTATTGGAAAGTAAGAATGCTTTAAAATAATTTGAAATAAAAGGGGTTTGTTCTCTACCGATCTTAAAGATTTTAAATGCCTTTGCTTTTATTTTGATTGGAAATAATAGAAGAAATGTTATAAACTATCATCCTGGAAATTCTGCATGAAAAGCAGTTCCCAAAGTGTTTCTCTCCTGCTTACAGACCTTCCTCAAAACCCATTTCAAAATGTTTTGGACCAGACCCTTACACTACACCTGTACTTCTAAGTGAAACTCTGCCAGGGACTATTCTTTGACATAATTATTTTATGATTTTTCAGTTCAAAGTAAGCTGAGGGCTGTGTTGCAGCCCATTACAGTGGGACTTTCATATAATGAAACTGAGAAAATGAAACTCATTTTGCATGCTGTGGAATGTGGCATGAAGGCATGCAGGACTATTGAAGAGTTACAATGTCTGCTAAGATACTGCAGGACCGCAGAGTGGATGGAGTAAAACCTCCRTCACTCTTTAGAAACAGCCCTTGGCAGATGTTATTCTGTAAACCATGCCCAGACATTTTATCTGGGAATGCTGCTTGGCATGGACATACATCATGCCGAGAAGTGTGCTGATAATTAATCAGCCTCCACTACTTTCATTTACTTCCTGACCCTCTTCTATTCACAGAAATGGCCTCACAAATCAGATTTAAGCACTTAAGAGAAATACATTTCATGTTATTCTTGTTACTAATATATTTCTGTGAAACTTAAATGGATAAGTATATTTCCATTTATTCTACATATGCATGTAGCTAAAAAGGTAGCTAGGAAAGGTGCAGATACTTTCTCTGTCAAACCCCACAAAAACGTCACACTGAAAGTGCAAACCAAAAAAGGTACATTTGAAAATGGCTGGAGGTGTAGCCAACACATGTGCCTACCTGCCTTTTGTCTGCCTGTTTCCTACCTGAGCACATTAGTAGATTCCTGGCAAAAGCAGAGGTTCAGGGGATTGTTGTCAGCTAAAATAAGATTCAAAGTAATGCTGTTATAAACCACAGTTCTTGCATATTTGTGTTTCTAGAAGAGTTGATAGAAGATTTCAGCTGGCTTGTGTTTCCATATCTTTTTCTGTGAAGAAAAAAAGATGAAGCTTCATAGAAAAGTTAGAATTAATGTTGGAAAATATGCCTCTAGATTAGCAAAAATACCCGTGTTACTACCTGGCATCTGTGATGAGAGCTCAGGCACTGTTCAGTAGAAATCAGAATGCAGAACAAAGTCTTCTCCTACTTTGCAATCATTAATTCTTCGATTCTTTTAATCCTTTTCAATTGATACTGCATTTTGAGTTATTTTAGAATGGTTTTTCTCCTCATAAGGTGATATTTATGAAAAGAGATACAGTTATTTAAAAAAAAAAAGTCTGTCGCAGGAGTTTCTAGCTGAGAGGAAAGACATTCTGTTTTACTGTTTATATGACAGCAGTAACAACAACAACAGTCTATCGCTGTACAGAATCCAGAATTAATTCCTAGGAGAAAAGCAGAGTAAATTGCTATCATGAAGGAACAAGGCATTCATCTGAAGGGTTCAATACTTTTCGATTTAATAAAATTAGTAAGAAGCCGATATACATGGACTGCAAAATGATATAAATTTCAGTGTGTACTTCTGTGACAAAATTGGAAAAAATGTATTTTCACCATTACAGTTTTGTCAAAAGAAAATAATTGGCTTAGTGTATATGTTTATGCAGTTGTTTATTTCTCACACTGCAGTGTTACATTTGCAAGTCCAGTTATTTCAGCTCAGAGGCCTTTGCTGTATTTATTCTTCACCCCTGTTTCTGATACAAAGAGAATACAGAGTGCGACCATTTCTCATTTTGAGGTAATAACTCTACCTAGTGATGGGAAACAGCAACTGCATTTGTAAGCTTTAGAATAGTGTTTCTCAATCCCTTATAAACCAAAGACCACCTAATTTTCTTAGAAATGATCCTCATGCAGCATTCATCTATTGTTATTCTTCCTCCCCTATTTTTCTTAATTGTATTTAGGCAAACATAATGCATTTAAGAACGTTTTGCTGAACACTTTGTCTTCCCAACCAATAGTGGCACGCAGAACACCAAATGAAACGTGCTGCTTTAAAAGACTAAAGCAGTACTACTGGTGTGTGTCAAACTGACTTTATTAGAATTCTGTCCAGTTATTCCAATTCTGTATTTTAAATCTGTGTTATACGCTTTTAGGCCTGGATTTAGCTGCTATAACTTTATGCCACCTAGCCACATCTCAGCAAAATTTGGCTGTATTCCACACGAAAAGGATCTTGTCTGTATTAAACAGCACATCTATTGAAATGGGCAAAATATCACCAGGGGTGAATTACAACGAAAAAGTGAACCGAAGATTGTAATTTGCAGTTAATCCTCCCATATTGACCACAACTGTTAGTCTAAATGCTAATTCAATTGGCACCTAACCTTTCTTACGTATGAGAAAGAGCCAGCATTTAAATTAGTTCTACCAGTATGACTCTCAAATTCTGCTTTATATTATGGAATTAGTATCAGACAACTAATTTTTCTGTCTCATTCTACAAGTGGTTAGAAATCATATGGAATAGGTCTTTATTTTTGTGGGGGTAGAAAGCCCACCAGGGAAGAGAGAATAAATTACACTGGACTTCTTCTCATTAGCAAAGTCCACTACTATCAGTTAAAGTCAGCAGTGTTTCATTCCTCTGTGGTCTGGAGCCTCCTAACAACAGACTCATTTGGTATGCCATATGCTGTGCCCACAATGTGCACTGTATGGCCAACAGCTCTTTCAACAGTCCTTTCTTGTCTGTGCTAAGAAACATGGGGGATAATGAAAAGGCTGGGATGGTAAGAAAGGAGGCTACAGTAGTGCAAATGCTTAGTCTTTTGTGCAGCCAATAACAAATCGCCTTATTTTGTTTTCTCTCTTCATACTGCACTAGACATGCTTTTCTAGTACTTTAGTGAAGTTCTGAATGCCCCAGTTCTAGAAAAAGATAGTCTTCTAACACTTCAGTGCTGTGACCTCTAATTCAGGGGTCAGAGCAAGTCTTAATTGCTGTGAAGCTTAACAAGCAGAAAGAAAACGGATTAAATAAGAGCGACTAGAGCAATAGGAACTCTCAGTGGGAGAGATGACTACTTTTTATACCAAGAGATGAGAAAGAGGATTCTTTCTTGAGGAGACAAATAGTCTGCATGTCCTTTAAATGTCTTCCAAAGCAAAAGAAAACAAGACAGAGGAAAACAAGACAAACAGAGATATTCAAAGTTATAGAAACTAACAGCTCTGTTAGGTTGAGTTCTTTAAAAGTTGCACAGTCAGTGCACTTTGAAATGTGGTGCAGTCCCATTAGGAAGACTAAATGATACAAATGAGAGGCTATCTCACTTTAAGCTACAGATCCCCAAACAGCTTTTAAACGTGACAGCTTCTATTTTCACTTTTCCCCCCCCTCACTCAGACATGGGGATTAAAGCACAGTTCTGCCTGAGATCTTGAGTGTAATCACTGAAGATTTAACCCAGTTAGCACATGTTACTAGCATGTTACTATTCTCGTGAGGAAGAAAAACGGAAATCCAAAAAGCACTTTGCTCTCTGTTTAAGCATATCCCTGACATATAACCATACATTTGGGATGTCAGACGTGTGTTACCAGACCACCTGGCACTACAAAAATATTGCTTGGTGAATGTACGTATATGTCTATGTGCCTATGTATTTGTCAAGCTAGTCCAAACATGAGATACGGTATTTATGTCAATTCATGCAGCTGGGGAGGAGGAACTGATCTTCTGCTTCCACTGCGCCCTGCCCACCACTTCTCTCTCAGTCTATAAAGGGCTGCCAATGCTATCATGCTGCAAAGACATTTCTGTGTCGCTCCATTAGGAGATAACAGTCTTCTGTTTTCAAGCTCAGTCCCTAGCCTAGAAAATTTTCTCCCACCTTCTGTTTGTGCTCCACTGCTGGATGCATCATGGAGAAATGTCTCTCCAAAATGACTCTTTCCTGGCAGAAATGAAGCTGTACCCTAACTCCCTGCACCCAGAATGGCATTATAGTCGTATCATGGTGTGCATTCAGAACAGAAGATGTAAATGGATAAAGTACAGCAGATGGACTTAAGCACCACTGTGATTTGTGGATGCTGACAAACATGAACAAATCATAGTAGCAGACCCATTTGGTTCGGCCTGTGATGACATGTGGCAAAGCGTTGTGCTACAAACACAGCATAGAAAGGGCATCACCACAGGAAAAAAATTAAACTGGAAAAGACAGGATTCTTGGTGATCTGTGCCCCGCTCACTTCATGAACAAAAACTTCAAGCAGTCACTGAGAGCTGAAAGAATAATTTGATAATCTGGAAACTTGAATCTGTTGATTCCCATGACTCCATTACAAACCACTTAGGACTGGAGGGAAAAAAAATGCTACTGCAATGCAGGATGTGTTCAAGGTCAGATGGAGAATAGCTGGCCCAGGCTAAAAATGGATACTGGATGCAAAGGAAATCATGACTGCTGCAGCTGCACAAGGGCTGTGGACAAGACACATATCCATGTCCTCCTCGTGGCCAAAATCACTTTTGTCTTCCCCCCCTTCAACAGGAAATATTTCAGTATTATATTTATTACCCTTCAAATTACTGGTGATGAAGCATCTTTAATAATCCACATATATACAGCATAGATAGTCTGGCAGAGTGCATAAAGCCTGTGTTCCRTAGCTATTCACTAGGCATTGCCATTCAAAAGGGTGCTACGAGGGTGAGCCTACGCACATCAATAAATTTTTTTATGTTTTGCAGTCCTGCCCATTCCTAATGATCTAGGCCAAGAAACCACTCTGGACAACCTTCACCATCAACAAAGGGTCTTCAATTCCTGTCTGAGAAATTGCACAGTATGTGCATTTGACACTGACAGAAAGGGGAAAAGCTTTCTCCAATATTTGAGTCTGGCTACTATTTTCTACTTAAAATCTTGTTTTCTTGCTCAGCCAAGATCACGAAACCAGCTGAAACTTGTTCTCTCATGCAGAATGCCAGAAATCATGAGGGATACCTCCAGGAGGCTATTCTGTGCAAAACACTCATATGCTGTTAACTTGTTAGTTATTGCTTTGAAAGCAAAAGACCTTCACTGTATGTCTCTTTTAATCACAGCTTCTGACTTCTCCAACTTCAGTTCTGCCTCCTCTCCAAACAGATTTCACAGATCTCATGGACCTCCAGTCTTCCAAATATACTGGTGGTACTAGATCTGATGGATGCAGGAAAAGTACTAAGCTTTAATGAAAAAAACTGAGGAGCATAGACTTTAGTTATGAGCAACACTCAACTACTGACAGTTACCAGCTCCGCCTAACAGTAACACGGCCATGACAGCTACATTAAATGACATACAGTGTTCCAAACGCAAAATCTGAAAGCTCACTGGGAGAAAACCGCAGACTTGAGTGTCCTTAATTACTGCCTGCAATTCTTCAAAGTCCCAGGAGGGAAGGTCTTCAAAGGGAGCAGATGCAAATTGTCTAATGAGAGTAGTCCATGGAATATGAGTTAGCTCAGACACAAAGTCTGAGGTTGTTGAAGGGCAGGATGAGGAAAAAAAGGCACTTAGCCATACTCCTCTTATCCCATAGGATATCTTTGTCCCCCACCATCTCTACAAACTGTCCATAATTACCCAGTGACTCCCAGTAATGCTCTGCCCTGGCTTGCTGCTGTCCTTCTGCATTGTACCCATTTACCTGCTCACTTCGACTTTCATTTACTCATTTACCTTTTGATTCATTTACTTGTTGACTTCACTGAAACTTCCTAGCTTTTCATCTCAGCAGTCTCATACCACCAATGTATGGTGGCCATTTTGTCACCTACAACACACAACCATGTCCTTCATTGTCTGGTATCACCCATGAGTGCCAAAAGTCTTAGATTAAAAAAAAAAGAAAAAAAGAAAAAAAAAACAGAATCTGCTCTAATTCCCTCTCTAATAAGAAGGATAAAAACTACCGTTTTAACATTAATGATTGTGTTACTCTTCATTAATTCAGCAAGCATATGGCTCCTGTTCATTGTTATTTCCGAGAAGATGCCTCACTTTGGAGGCAAGAAGCCTCAGTCACTGCTGTATGACACAGACTCGCATTAACCCCACAAGCCCACATTAAGCCAAGTAAGGCACATGGGGAAAAAATGACACAGATAACCCAGGTCTTCTCTAGCTAGATATTCCTAAATATACTAGTTTATGTTCCTGGACTGCCATATTGAGAGAGAGCCAAAATGTCTACAAACTACTCCTGCTGGACTAGTGACAGCCAGACAGTTTTCTGGATTCTGGCCAGCTGACAAAGAGATTCTGGACCACAGGAAACACAGAATCTCTCCTTTGTTTCCCAATGACTTCCACTACAATTTTATCCTCTTCCTTATCTTAAGGAACAATCCTATCTCCTTAGCTCATCCGCTTTGCCTAGCAGAATAGCTGAGCCAGCACTGGGAATGCCAAGTTATTTTAGTTCTTGCTCCAAGGAAGTCTGAAGACATGAAGGCCTTAGAACAAAAAGAACACCCAACTTGTGCATACCAAGTTTTTGTAATGGGTATTAGTGCCTTGAGATAAGACAGAACGGTCTAGCTCCTCTCTGTAGGATCTGGACAGTCTCTTAGTTTCAGAGCATCTGATATTGTCCTGTATTATCCATGTCTGATATTGTTCTTCTTGTAGGCCTGCCTTAGAGTTGTAGCTTCAGCTGTGCACTCCTCCCAGTTGCTGTGCTACACCATCTGGGCAGAGAAGACATGACAGCCGGAGTACTCTCCATCTTAAGAACACTTGAGCCCTGCACAGATACTCACCCCAAAGTCCAAGCAGGCCCAATACTTCCATCTAGGTCCAGCAGGGATTGCAGCAGACCTGACTAATGGGATTTCTGTCTTAGAAGCTTCCTGTCTATAGCCTCATTAGGACTAAACTTGATTTGGGTATGACTAACTGAGCAGCACTCACAGAAGTTCAGACCGGCTCAAAACAATGAGGGTAATCACTAGTCCAAATCTGGAGAAACCAGCAGCCAAAGGTAGAGCTAAGCCCAGCAAGCATCAAAATAAGAAGGAACGCAGATCTCAGTCTACTTGCAAAGAAGGTCTTTATAAAGAGACCGTGATACTGGAGTACAGAAATGGGAAAGCAAACAGGCAGAGACTAGCAAAAGTGCCAGTGGGATGGGCAGAGGAAAGTCCAGTGAGACATGTCAGACATACCAGTATCCCACACCAAATCCAGTACAGAGATGCCAAACCAAAGTTACTGCCCCCATGTTTTCTAAACAAATTTGGCCTGAGATAATTAATTAATGCCAGGTCAGGAATTCTCTCACAGCATTTTTTCCAGCTAGTCTTAAATGGTTTTAGCCTGTGGCCACATGGTAACTTTTAGGTACCAAGCATATTACACAAAATCTCTTAGGTACACCAGGCAGCCAATAGTTACATTGAAACCTGTTTTCTCCACCCAGCTAGCATCAATTTAAATTCTTCTCAACCAAAATTGAAAAAGAATGAGTTAGCATACTGCTAAAACCTGCTTTTGGAGAGTAAAGTTGGAGAAGACTATGCTCTGGAGAAACTATTACACATGTGAATGTCTGGAAGGAGGGGAAGAATTGAGAGGGAAGATGACTGAAAAAAACAGGACTGTGGGACTGGGGCATAATCACATCCAGCGCTGTATGCAGACATGCTGTCAGAGGACATCAAAGAACAGCACAATGTAAAAGGACTGTAGAGGGCTACTTGGGAATAGTGTTAAAAACAAACAAACAAATGAAGACTAGAAAAGAACAGAGACATATCGGGTATCATGTGCACTTATTTTAACTACCAAACAATAAAACTGTCAATGTGTAGGAAAAATAGGTTGTGTCTAGAATTTCTCCCATTAGTTCTATATACAACATCACAAACTCCATTAAAATGGAGGATGAAACATGCAAGACATGCCAAAATGAAGCAGTTATCCTCATACTATTTTTTAAAAGGGGGTAATATAGGGGAGAATGTGGCAACTATCCAGTGTGCCCTAATGTTGCAGGCATTAATGAGGCCTTAGGAGGTTTAGCTCTATCTCGGCTATGCTTGCCCAGACTTACGGGGCAACTTTCTACAAGTTGGTTCTCATCTCCTTGCTTCAGCTTCTGCATGAAACTATTCTCATTTTGCCAAATGGTTTGTGATTTACTACTGTAAAGCACTGTAGGAGATATGAACCAGGAATTGCACATAAAATGAAAGTCCAGACAATAACTTAATCTTTTCTTTGGGGGTAGAAAACAAGGAAAGATAGAGAAAAGCTGTTGACAAAAATCACTGACAAAAAAAATCAGTTAATGCAACATTTCTGTTAGTGATATTTAGATCCTTAGATCCCTAAAAAAAAAAAAAAAAAAGGCATGACATAAGGTGTTTGCCAACACAACCAYTGTTCTCCTTTGGGCAGTGATTCAGTGTGCCATTGCACACGTTTTCACTCTGCCCTTACAGGCTGTGCGCAGCCTCTGAGAGCAGGACACACAACATCTACCACAGATTTATCCCTGTGAAGGCCAATCCTGTGTTTAGGTGAAGCTGCACTGGACAGACAGACGCTACCTATATCTTTGTGGTCAGCCATGGAGCCTACTCCTCACATACAACAAACTTCCTCACACTTTTTCTTTCTAAAGCCTAAAAAAATTCCTTTTAAAGACTTCTTAAACCTCTTATTTAAATTCTACACATGGACCTCACCTTATTGCTGACAATCTTCATAACCTGAAGAACTTTATGCTGTTTTTAACTAAGTCCACTAAAACAAAGAATGAAACTGCGCTGCATGCAAATTACTCCTAATGGCTCTCTTCAGGTGTGTGCATGGGAAACAAAGGTTTATATTTAACACTCCACTTCATAGTCTTCACAGTTGGAGTTCATTCAGATTAACACACTCAAACGGCAAAGGCAACACGGCAAAACTAACTGTCCGTTAATGAAGTTCAGGCAGGCATCAAAACTCCTTTAACCTGAGCAGCTATTATTCAAAACCAAGTGTAGCATGCCAAAGTCCTCACAAAACATTTCCAAAGATACTAACTTTGTAAGCACTCTCTCTTCCTGAGAAAACAAAGCCTATTAGGGCAACTACACACAGGCCTTTGCRGTCTTCTCCCTTTACCCAGTGTGAGGCACAACCCAGGTAGTGCTCAAACACAGTGAAAGCCAGTTTGCACCCACGCGACTTTTGGAGGCTGCAAGTCACCCGTATAGTAAATAACCTAGCGACCCAACAGCGCCTGGCGGCTCCTGCTCGCCCAGCGGGGCCCAGGGCCGCTGGCGGA